>NC_056729.1:1628141843-1628189343 GCF_019279795.1 Protopterus annectens
ATTATGCAAAAGATAAAGAATATTTGTTTGCTTGTTATAAATTACTACCAGAGCTATACAGAAAACAGTTTAGAAAATGTAGGAGAAAGACAGATTTATTTATTTTACATTTGTTTACCGGAAAAGTTCAACTGGGCCAATGGCCCATTAGCAGCAGAGCCACAATTTACTAAATTAATAATAGTATGCTAAGAGTGTTTTGGAGGTGAAAAGTGTCGGACAGAGTGATGTTTATGAAGCTGGAAATTTATGGTGTAATGATGAATGTTGTTAATGCATATGCTCCACAAGTTGGGTGTGCGATGGATGAAAAAGAAAAATTTTGGAGTGAGTTGGATGAAGTGGTGATGACTGTACCCAAGGGTGAGAGACTGGTGACTGGAGCAAATTTTAATGGGCATGTTGGTGAAGGGAACAGAGGGGATGAGGAAGTGATGGGTAGTTATGGTATTAAGCAAAGGAATGCAAAAGGTCAGATGGTAGTGGATTTTGCGAAAAGGATGGACATGGCTGTGATGAATACGTATTTTAACAAGAGGGAGAGCATAGGGTTACTTACAAGAGTGGAGGAAAATGCACACAGGTGGATTATATCTTATGTAGAAGGGCCAGTCTGAAGTAGATTGGAGACTGTAAAGTGAAGGCAGGGGAAAGTGTAGTTAGGCAGCATAGGATGATGGTTTGTAGGATGACATTGGTGATCAAGAAGAGGAGGATGAGTGTGAGGGCAGCACCAAGGATCAAATGGTGGAAATTAAAAAAGGGTAATTGTGAGGCGGAGTTCAGGGAAGAGTTAAAACAGGCACTGGGTGGCAGTGAAGAGTTACAGAATAGCTGGGTAACTACAGCAGAGCTAGCAAGAGAGATGGCTAGAAAGGTGCTTGGTGTGACATCTGGAAAGAGGAAGGAGGACAAGGAGACCTGGTGGTGGAATGAAGAAGTACAGGACAGTATACAGAGAAAGAGGTTGGCAAAGAAGAAGTGGGATTGTCAGAGAGATGAAGAAAGTAGACAAGAGTATAAGGAGATGAGGTGCATGGCAAAGAGAGAGGTGGCGAAGGCTAAGGATATGGCGTATGAAGAGTTGTATGAAAGGTTTGAAACTAAGGAGGGAGAAAAGGACCTGTACCGATTGGCTAGACAGAGGGACCGAGCTAGTAAAGATGTGCAGCAGGTAAGGGTGATAAAGGATAATGAGGGAAACGTACTCACATGCGAGGAGAGTGTGTTGAGCAGATGGAAAGAGTACTTTGAGGGGCTGATGAATGAAGAGAATGGGAGGGAGAGAAGGTTAGATGATGTGCGGATAGTGAATCATGAAGTGCAGTGGATTAGCAAGGAGGAAGTAAGGATAGCTATGAAGAGGATGAAGAATGGAAAGGCTGTTGGTCCAGATGACATAACTGTGGCAGCATGGAGGTGTTTAGGTGAAATGGCAGTGGAGTTTTTAACTAGATTGTTTAATGAAATCTTGGAAAGTGAGAGGATGCCTGAGGAATGGAGAAAAAGTGTGTTGGTACTGATTTTTAAGAATAGGGGTGATGTGCAGAGCTGTAGTAACTACAGAGGGATTAAACTGATCAGTCACAGCATGAAGTTATGGGAAAGAGCAGTGGAAGCTAGGTTAGGAAGGGAGGTGATGATTAGTGATCAGCAGTATGGTTTCATGCCAGGTAAGAGCACTACAGATGCGATGTTTGCTCTGAGAGTGTTGATGGAGAAGTACAGAGAAGGTCAGAAGGGGTTGCAGTGTGTCTTTGTGGACTTAGAGAAAGCATATGACAGGGTGCCTAGAGAGGATTTGTGGTATTGTATGAGGAAGTCGGGAGTGTCAGAGAAGTATGTAAGGGTGGTACAGGATATGTACGAGGGTAGTGTGACAGTGGTGAGGTCTGAGGTGGGAGTGACGGATGCATTTAAGGTGGAGCTGGGATTACATCAAGGATCAGCTCTGAGCCCTTTCTTATTTGCAGTGGTGATGGACAGGTTGACAGATGAGATCAGACAGGAGTCCCCGTGGACTATGATGTTTGTAGATGACATTGTGATCTGTAGTGAGAGTAGGGAACAGGTTGAGGAGACCGTGGAGAGGTGGAGATATGCTCTAGAGAGAAGAGGAATGAAGGTCAGCAGGACTAAGACGGAATATCTGTGTGTGAATGAGAGGGAGGATAGAAGAATGGTAAAGATGCAGGGAGTAGAGGTGGCGAAGGTGGATGAGTTTAAATACTTGGGATCAACAGTTCAGCGTAATGGTGAGTGTGGAAGAGAGGTGAAGAAGGGAGTACAGGCAGGATGAAGTGGGTGGAGAAGAGTGTCAGGAGTGATTTGTGACAGACGAGTACCAGTAGGAGTGAAAGGGAAGGTCTACAAGAGGGTAGTGAGACCAGCTATGTTATATGGGTTGGAGAGAGTGGCAGTGACAAAAAGGCAGGAGTCAGAGCTGGACGTGACAGAGTTGAAGATGTTAAGATTTGCACTGGGTCTGACAAGGATGGACAGGATTAGGAATAAGTATATTAGAGGGTCAGCCCAGGTAGGAAGGTTTGGAAACAAAGCCAGAGAGGCAAGATTACGTTGGTTTGGACATGTGCTGAGGAGGGATGCAGAGTATATTGGGAAAAAGATGCTAAGGATGAAGCTGCCAGGTAACAGGAAATGAGGAAGACCTAAGAAAAGGTTTATAGATGTGGTGAGAGAGGACATGCAGGTGGTTGGTGTAACAGAGCAAGATGCAGAGGACAGGAAGAAATGTAAACAGTTGATCCGCTGTGGTGACTCCTAACAGGAGCAGCCGAAAGAAGAAGAAGAAGAAGAAAAACAATAATATATTAAGAAAGATGATGTACTCAAACAATTAGGTATACAATTTAGCATGACATAGAAAAAAGATTGTCTATTAATCCATTAGTTAACATGTCATTAGAGGTCCTTTGCACAGTGGCTTAAAATGAGAGTAGGCAACAACAACATCAGAGTAAAGCATCAGTATGTGCAAGTGCAGTTTATAATGTTTGATTTCATACAGGCATCATCTAAATTAAACGTGCATGAAAGGGGAGATGGGCAGAAAAGGATAAGCTAGGTAGAGATTGGTACATCAAGAATTCAGAGATGAAAGGCATAGCATAAGAGTAAGATAAGCCATCTCAGTACGTTACAAAGAATAAGGGAGAAGCCACAGATTCGGTACACAATCAGGTTTTGGAGACAGATGCTTTAAATGTACCAAAATATGTCATGTACAGTCTCACTGTCACTAAGGTGTAGGGAGATCCAAGATCTCAAGAAGCTTTAAGCAAGACCACCATGAAAATAGTATGTTGTTTAGTGACAACAGCTGCACCTAACTATTACCAGAGTCTGTATCGAATCCTATCCTGGTAGAAAGGAGGGAGGACATAGCCTAAAGGGACACAACCACAGATACAACCATTTTCAAACCTGCAGTGGTCAGATAGGAGTACTACTTGCATAAGCAGTCCACTCCAGTTAGAGCCTTATGGTAGGAAACCTTTTCAGGTACCTTTGGCCATAAGAGTACTACTTGCATAAGCAGTCCACTCCAGTTAGAGCCTTATGGTAGGAAACCTTTTCAGGTACCTTTGGCCAGAGTCTATCTGGATTCGGAAAGGGAGCAAGGTGGCTGTATTTGAGGGCATTCCTCCTGGTATCCAAACAGGAAATTACTTTAACACATCAGTAACTTGTGTGCATCTGACACAAGCACACACAGGTGTGGAGGAAAATATGTGAGGAAGGCTGCAGGGGGCTGTCCCAGCCAGAGCCCACACCTCTATCTGGGAGTGGTGATCTGGCTATTTTGGGGGGGGGGGAGCTGGTGCAGTACTCTTCCTTACATGCGAGTACCAGATATAAATATTTGTTCTTCTAGTGGGACTGCAGACTAGCTGCTCCAGGGCATTTGAATTTACAAATTCAAGAAATCTTTGGGCTAGCATGTTAGTGGTCGTGTTGTTGTTGTTGTTGTGTCTTTCGGCTTTTTCCCGGTAAGGGGTCGTCACAGTGGAACTCCGGTCCGGTAATGATTGGCAATAGATTTTTTACGAAACTCCGAGGTGCCAGCTCGACGCCCAAACTTCAACGAAGACACGCCCATTTACGCACGGATGTCTTTCAAACACTACCCAACTGCGGGGAGGACATGCAGACTCCACACAGAAGGCACTCCCAAGCCAAGCCGAGAATCGAACGGGAGAACCTCTTGCTGTGAGGTAACAACGCTACCGCTGTACCACAGCGGCATATATGTTAGTGGTTGTGTATGCCTCCCAATTAATGGAGGGGCAGTTAAAATCACCCATTTGTATGGTATTATGCTGGCTGATGAGTGATTCTAGTAACTTTAGGTATGATGTATGGGTTTCCTGGTTCATGGTGGAGGGCCTGTAGCTAGCAGGAATATGGTAATGAATTTTATCCATAGTTAGTTGGGCATGGATCAAGCAGGTCATATCGTTTGACAAACTTTGAGGTGTGCCTATCCTTTATGTAGATAGATACACCTCCGCCTTTTGCTCTTTCATGTAACTTGCAATTATTGTGGAGCTTTCCTCCCTGGGCCTCCACTGAAAACAGGCTTTTTTTGACCCAGTGGACTTCCCCAGTCATCAAACTTAAATAAGTTAAATAAATAAAATGTTCAGTGGGTGGACAGAATGTATGAAAGGCATTATAGCCATGCACTGCCACAGTGCTTTCCATGGCTTTAAACCATGTTTCAATAACTGCACAGATGTCAGCATTCCCCAGGGTCAGGAGAGTTTCCAGAGAGTGCAGTTTCTTGTTGAGACATCCTGCACTGAGCACACCTTTAGCTTGTCCTGAGTAGCTTTTGTTATTATTTATTATTTATTTATTTATTATTTTATTTTACATTTGTTAACCGGGATGGTCCGACTGGATACATGTCCTTTTTCAGCGGAGGCCCGGGGAGAAAAGCTCCAACAGAGTTACATTGATAATTAGGTACAGTAAATGAGCTGAAAGAACTTAACAAAAACATAGGCTATTTACATACAAGTACAAGACTGCCATTACTATTTCTGAGATTACTACAAATGTAACATTAATAACATATTAGCAAGGACGGTAGGCAGTATAATGACATAGAGTTAGACAGGATACATATTTCTTTATCACAGTATACAAAGTACTTATCATCTTAGCTAGTTGTTTATGTTTTAGTTAATGGCACAGAGCTAGTCTGGGTTTGAGCAAGGACATAGCCAGTGTGACTTGAAGTGGAGTTTTAGACTATTTTTGAATTGACTTAGAGAAGTTGCAAGCGTGATGTTATTTGGGAGAGAGTTCCATATTTTACCAGTGGTGTTGGCAAATAGCACATCACCACCTAGGTTAAGAGATTTAGTTGTTTGGACAAGGAGTCTGTTTGCTGAGCGAAGGCAGCTTAGATTGGAGTAGGGAGTCATTAAGTTTTTTAGTGCTGGGGTATTCTCAGGTTGTTTAAGGATTTTGAAGGCCTCTATGAGTTGGGACTGGTGAAGAAGGTGTGGGAATTCTATCCATCCAAGCTTTTCAGGTTAGTACAGTGGTGTGTTCTGTAGGGTAGGCCTGTAACGAACCTGGCAATGTGATTATAGCAGGATGAGAGCTTGGCCAGATCAGATTTGTTAAGGTGAGTGAGGACAGGAGAGGCATATAGTAGGGTAGAGAGAAGGTGTGAACGGGCTGTGGCTGCCCTGGCATTCGGGGTAAGGAAGGCTTTAATTCTATATAGGGTCCCAAGTTTCTTGTTGACTGACTTAATGGCTTGTTTGATATGTATATCAAATCTGAGTTTATTGTCAATGTTTACTCCTAATAGCTTTGTATAGGTGTCTGGGGAGATGATGGTCCCATTATTGGATTTTATAGTGAAGTTTTCAGTCGGAGATCTATTGGTTGGGTAGAAGAGAAGTAACTTGGTTTTGTTTGGATTTAAGATCAGGAGATGGTTGGCAAGCCAGTTTTCGACTTTGGTGAAGCTATGTTGGGTGGTAGTTAGTAGATTTGCAAGAGAGGCATTGGAACATGTTATAGTCAAGTCATCTGCATATTGAATGCAGGTGGCTTCAGGGGTGACTGTTTGGATGTCGTTTATGAAGACTGAAAAGAGGAGAGGTCCTAATATGGAACCTTGTGGAACTCCTATGGTATTTGGTAGTAGGCAGGAGAGCTTGTTTTGCCACATTACTGCTTGTTGTCTCCCAGTGAGGTAAGCTTGAAACCAGTCAAGGGCTGGAGTATCTAGATACAGGGTTTTTAAAGTATATAGAAGTAACTGATGGTTTACCATATCGAAGGCTTTCCATAGGTTCAGGAAGAGAGCAGAGGATATTTTTTTATTATTCCGGTTAAGATTAATGTTTTCAGTAAAAGAGAGGAGGGCAGTGGTTGTACTATGATGGGGTCTGAATCCATGTTGAGAGTCTGTGAGTAGTTTATTTTGGGTTAGATAGAGCATTAGTTGGTTGTGCATGCACTTTTCCATAATTTTGGCAAGTGGTGATAGTATGGCTATAGGTCTATAGTTGGATAGTTCTGTGGATGAACCTCCTTTGTGGAGTGGAATAACATAGGATATTTTCCAAATTGAGGGGATTGAGGCCTCGGTTATGGTTCTGTTAATTAGGATTGAGATAGGGTAGGCTACGACATCTGCAGCAATTTGCAGGTATTCAGCTGGCAGAAGATCGGCTGAAAGGGTGGTTGGCTTCAGTTTTTCAAAAGGGATCTGATAAAGGATGTGGACACTGGCTGGAAGTTAAAAGAGAGTGGTGAGTCGGGTATAGTGTTTATAGAAGTGTGGGGAGGAGAAAGTTGGTTAGCTAATGACTGGATGGTTTCTGTGAAGAAAGTATTGAATGAATTGGCTATATCTTCTTGGCTCTTGTCAGATAATGTTCCTGGGGTTGGAGTAGTGGATTTGCCTGGTTGGAGAAGTTTATTTATGCCTGCCCAGTACTTTTGAGGGTTATTCTGATGTTTATGTTGCAGATTGTAGAAGTAATTTTTCTTATCTAGGATGATGGCTTTTTTAGTCTCATTTCTAAGTTGTTGGAATTTGATACGATCTAGGGGTAGTTTGGTAGTGCGCCATTTATCCCATGCTTTGTCTCTAGTTGTTATTTTGGTTTTGGTGTCTGTTGTTAGCCAGGGTGCTAGTTGAGTTTTAATTCTTACTGAGCGTTTAGGGGCATGCGAGTCAAGTATAGTAAGGAATGAATTGTTAAATGATGACTGTTAAATGATGACACTGCCTCATCAAGGGGAAGGAACTTTAGTTTTGTCCAGTTACATGATTTGAGTTCAAGTTGAAATTTAGTTGGGTCAAAGTTTTTCTTGGATCTGATAGACCTATAAATAGGTAAGCTTGTACAATCAATTTTGTCTTTCATGATGTATGTGAGCAGGTGATCACTAAGATCATTAGGGAGAGTTCCAGACATATAGTTCTGGGGATGACTGTTGGTGAGTATCCAGTCTAGTATACTCTCTTTTTGGTTATTGTTACCTGTACGTGTGGTAGATGATATTATCTGAGAGAATCCATGTAGGTTAACAGGGATGGGGTTGGACTGTGCTGTGCATTGGTTCCAGTCAATATTAACATCGCCCAGGACAATGGTTTCTTGAGGGTAGTTGTTGGCTATCCAATGTAGAATGACCTCTAGTGTTTCTACATTGTTCCCAGGGGGAATATAGGTGACAATTAAGTTAATGCCCTTATGATTATTTAGTAGAATTTTTAGAGCTAGTATTTCAGCGTTAGAGACCTGGGGTGGTTGTATAGGGTTAGTTATGATGTTAAGTGTGCTATTATATAAGACGGCTATTCCACCTCCTCTTTTCTTTACTCTATCTGCCCTAAGTATATTGTAACCAGGAGGCAGGATCTCATTGTCTTTGGTTGATGGCCGGAGCCATGTTTCAGATAGACACATTATGTTGGGGAGGTATGTGGCTAGTACAGCATGCAGGCTTTGTATCTTATTGTTTAGGCTTCTAATGTTTAAGTGGCATATTAGGAGGGAGTTGACCAGTTGGTGGGAGAGTGGTGGGCTGGTAGGATTTTGAGTTAAGGTTGGGCCTGGATTAGGATGGATGTCCCCATCTTTGGTTATGTTTTTTCTTAGATATGCTAGTAGTCTAATAACTTTGAATAGTAGTTTTAGTTCATATTTGGATTTTGGTGTTCATTGGAGTGGTGTTTTTAGAAGCAAGTGGTTGGAATTTATAATTTTTGGGGTAGTGCAGTAGTGGGCAAGTTCCCCAGTCAGTGGAGGTGGGGGGGGGGTCTTGGTTTGGCATTTTGGATAAGAGAAACCTATGAATGTGAGATTTTCATAGCTAGTAAGAAAGTATGGCAGAATTAAGAGTGGTAAGATAAGAGGAAGGAGTTTATAATTATTTATAGACATGTTATATGTCATCAATGGGTGGGGTCAATGTGCTTCAGAGGAATAGTAGTGGTTAAACAGTAAAGTGGTGGGGGGGAGGAAATTGGAGAGGAAGTTGTGTAGGTTGGAGAGGAAGTAGGGATGTGGCCTAGTGGCTATAAATGTAGACACAGTGGGGGCGGGTGGGATAAGGGGCAGGGAGGGAGCGAGCCGAGCATAGCGAGGCGGAGCGGGCTAACCCAGTCCCAGTTGGATAAGGGGGCAGGGAGGGGAGCGAGCCGAGCATAGCGAGGCAAGCGAGGCGGCTAACCCAGTCCCAGTTTTTGGTCCTATGAGTGGGGTAAATAGTCTGATAGTGTAAGTAAGCAGATTGGAGTACAGGCTTGAAATTCAACATAAACATATAAAGTTGTAAAATGTCTAATACAATTCAACATAAATAGGCATTTACAGTTGTAAAACACTTACTGGAGAGACACTGAGCCTTCATGGGGCCTGTAGCAGAGTGGATTGTAGTTTTACAAATGGTGCCTGCCACAGGTAATATTTATTAACTCTGGGATTGTCTTAAGGTAATAAACAGGAAAGGGGAGGGGAGAACAAGGGTGTGAGCAGGCAGTTCTTTGTACTGCTGCTAATGAGCCAAAGCAAGACAAGTATGTGTTAAGAACAATCACAATTGACCAAGGACTGCTCTGAAACTGTAAGTCTTGTCTTAATTTCTCAGGTGGAAAACAAGGATAACCAGATGTGTGTGTGTGTGGTGGTGGTGGTGGTGGTGGGGCTGCTTACAGCCAAAGCACAGTGCTCTCCAGGGGAAAATGAAGATTGGCTCAAACAGTTAGACACATACTCAAAGTTAACTGTAGCTGTTTGCAGACAGTTCAGACCCGGACTGCACTTTTCTTATAGGAATGTTAAAGGTGGTACCGGAGTTGAATACTTAAGAGTGGTGTCAGGTTCAAAGTTAACTGTAGCTGTTTGCAGATAGTTCAGACCCGGACTGCACTTTTCTTATAGGAATGTTAAAGGTGGTACCAGAGTTGAATACTTAAGAGTGGTGTCAGGTTCAAAGTTAACTGTAGCTGTTTGCAGACAGTTCAGACCCGGACTGCACTTTTCTTATAGGAATGTTAAAGGTGGTACCAGAGTTGAATACTTAAGAGTGGTGTCAGGTTCAAAGTTAACTGTAGCTGTTTGCAGACAGTTCAGACCCGGACTGCACTTTTCTTATAGGAATGTTAAAGGTGGTACCGGAGTTGAATACTTAAGAGTGGTGTCAGGTTCAAAGTTAACTGTAGCTGTTTGCAGACAGTTCAGACCCGGACTGCACTTTTCTTATAGGAATGTTAAAGGTGGTACCGGAGTTGAATACTTAAGAGTGGTGTCAGGTTCAAAGTTAACTGTAGCTGTTTGCAGACAGTTCAGACCCGGACTGCACTTTTCTTATAGGAATGTTAAAGGTGGTACCGGAGTTGAATACTTAAGAGTGGTGTCAGGTTCAAAGTTAACTGTAGCTGTTTGCAGACAGTTCAGACCCGGACTGCACTTTTCTTATAGGAATGTTAAAGGTGGTACCGGAGTTGAATACTTAAGAGTGGTGTCAGGTTCAAAGTTAACTGTAGCTGTTTGCAGACAGTTCAGACCCGGACTGCACTTTTCTTATAGGAATGTTAAAGGTGGTACCGGAGTTGAATACTTAAGAGTGGTGTCAGGTTCAAAGTTAACTGTAGTTATGTTGGAAGGTTTGTTTGGAATGCTTAAAAAAAGGCACTATAAGGGTGGATAATGTTTTGGCCAATATTCAAAAGCCTTGAGGTGACAAGCGAAGGCTATTCCTGGCAATGCAGTGTGGCATGTCAACCATCTCCTCCCAGGCTGAGAAGTATTGGACCCCTTTAAAATGACACCAGTAGCTAAGCCAGTTGTTAAAGTTGATAAATTTTTGCTGGTATTGTGTCATCATCCTTGGAGATGGTAGAATGTTGCTCAATGCTAGGTTCATACCTGCCTGTGACACATATTCTTAAAACTCTCTTCATATCCAAGGAGGTACATTTCAGGTCATTTTCACACCCACATGGACTAAGACTGAGTCATACTGATACATAGGGTTGAGTGACCTATCTGCATGCATGATCTGGAGTAGCCTGGCCCCTGACAGGTAACTAACTGCAACCTTCCAATAAACTACTCAAAGGAAAATGACAAAAAAAAAACACTGATCAGTGAAAGAAACACTGCACACAATTGTATCAGATTATTTAATACAATAACTCTAGCGTCTCAGCAAACACAGCCTTCTAGGAGTCAATACACAGTAAAATAAGACATGGATGTCTATATATATATATATATATATATATATATATATATATATATATATATATCACACATACAAAATAATTAAACAATTAACCTATTAAAAATTCTACAGTTATAAAAAAACTCTCCAATTACATTCCTTATTCAAGTCATACGTGGACAAATTATTAAATTTAAGAATAAAAACTGTTTCTTTATAAAGTAATTTATTCTTTAACAATACAGCTTAACTAACTGTAACCTTCCTTTTAGCCTGCCTGGTAAGAGGAGTACCAGTGTGTCTCACAATGATGGCTCCTATGACCAAAATATTGGGTTGTGGAGTGTTTTGCTTTATGGGCTTGGTAGCTGAGGCACAAAGAGATGTGGCTTTATGTGTTGTGACGGGAATTGTCTTGTTTGCGTAAATGCAGAGTTTCTGAGGACTGAAACCGAAAGGCCTTTGAGGTTTGGGTAGGTTACATGTGAGCACTTCCACATATGTGGGTCTATGTGTGTGGTCCTTTGCGGGTGCAGTGAGTGATATGTGTGAGTCACTGAAAACTTGTTGCTTTTTGTGTCTGTATGTGAGAGTCTAGCCTTAAGTGTCAATGTGTAACTGCATCTCTCATATACTGTTATTTGTTTCTTTGAGAATTAAGTGGTTGTCAGTGTACATAAGGCTATTGTTATAGTGCCTCAGGATACCCATGCCCACCAAGCTGGATGCAGAGATAGCAGGAAAGTGCCCTGGTTACAGGTCGTAATATGTACTTGAAAGGATAGGAGTGGAGGGTGTTTGCAACTTGATGAGGGAAGGGTGCTTACTTGGTGCAATCTACAGCTAATCTAACCAGAGATGCTTTTCAGCCACAAATCAGATGCTCTCTGATCAGCAATAGTCCTGGGTGCTATAATAACGTAAACAGCACATTAAACATTCAGAGTATAATGAAAATAAGAAATGTTTCCAGATGTTTGTGTCTGTACAGGGCACTGGCACAGCTCCGTGCAAATGTGCCAAAATTATACCAGCACTGGAAATACAGAAAACTGATTACTGAACCCCCTAGCCAATAAAAAGGATACACTTAGAGCGTTTTTGTGTGCTTCCCAACACAGATAGACCAGGTAAATACCTACTGCCACTACATAAATAATTCCAGTCCTTCTAATGTAAAAGCACAGTGAAAAAGGTGTCCAAAGTGAAATACTACCACAGACAAACTTAAAGATACAGATATAACAATGGACTTTAAACAGTTTATAAAAGTATGACTATTCATTAAATGCAATTCACTTTGTAGAAATGAGTTAAGAGCTGCTCAATTGTGCCAAGTTTATAAAGGCACTGAAAACAAGGTAAGCTGATTAATAAGCCCTCCAACCAGTAAAACAAGTACATGCTTGAATCTCTAGTGCGTGTTCCCAAATATCACCCACTGCCACTAGGTGAAAAATCCACTGTCCTCTTGATGTAAAAACACAGAAAAGTGCTAGAGTGCAAAAATACCCTACTTTATCCAACATCTAGCTAGATAATACATTCAGAGCAAGTAAATCAGTAGAATAGTGGCAAAATGCATTTTTTTTCAAAATAAGAACAGGGAAAGGCAAATAAATAATTCAAGATATAAACATCAGTGTAGAAAGGGACGAACTAATAAAACTCAATTTACAGTAAAGGTGGGAGGCTTAAAATCACACGAGTTCAAAAGTTCAAAAAGCAGATCAAGGAATGGGAGGGTGTGTGAGAAAAAAAAAACTAGCAGGGAGTCACCAACAGTGCTTGTAGTTTTTTTGCGCATCTTGAGTCTTATTCGAAATTCTCTGTGTTTTTAAGTATCACTCAAGAAACAAATTAACCAATGAAATAAACACGTGAAATGTTAAGCCTAGTTAATTTAAGTGTCTATTTGTAACATAGAACAAAAACACCAGGCCAAGCAGATTTCTTAAAACATATTTAAGTATCTAACACATCTCTTCTTTGTATACAGGGAGATGCCCCAGGAATTCTCAGGTTGTTCATCCTTTCAACTACTGTATTGTTATAAGACAAGGCTGACCCAGGATTTAATTTGTAACCACAAAGCGACCGAACCACTAGAGCTGGTATATACTAAATCAAAAATACAATAAAACCAAATGACCAGGTAGCTCAAGACTCAAAAGGAACACTTTAATGTAAGTTGCAATAAAAAACACACGGTTAAGCCCTTTCATTACTCATGGTCCTGAAGATGTCTATACTAGATAAAAGCGCTTAAATGTGTTTTTTATTTCAACTTAAAGTATCCCTTCTGAGTCTCCAAGCTACCTGGTCATTTGGTTTTATTTATTTAAGATTTAATTTGTGATGAGTGAGAGGGTGTGATTCCAACAAATAGTCTGTTGAGGAGTATGTCCTAAACAGCAGGACTAGGCTTAGAGAGATCACAAAATGTCTAAGCAGTGCTAAGCCCAGACACAAAAGCAGCAAAATGTGTGGTATGACAGGACAGCCAGAAATAGCAAGCATTCTGTACGGCAACAGGTGATGGCACTTATTCCTGTATGACACAACAAGCTGCAGGCAGCCAGGGGGGGCCTTTCACCATTGTAAGAAAAGTGAGTGATATCAATTACATGATAGAATTGCCAGGCAGAAAGCCAAAGCACAAACTATACCATGTTGTTTTCATTTTTGTAACATTGTGACAAGCCAGTTGCAAATATCATGGATCTTATCTGTAAATGTTTAATTAGCTGTATGAACTATGTCCTTTTGCAACATGTGAAATGTAACTTGCAATTATTGTGGAGCTTTTCTCTCCAGGCCTCCACTGAAAACGGGCTCTTCTTGGCCCAGTGGACTTCCCCAGTTTGATTCAAACTTAAATAAATAAAATAAATAAATAATATTAACTTGATACAGCTCTATCATGACAGGGAGGCCCTGGTACACAGAATCTGCAATGAACTGCAGGAGGACACAGAGGAGGATCTAGAAGTAGACCTCCTTGATGACGTTAGGTCAGACACCTCAGTGGATGGGGTGGCTCAGATTCAGGAAATCTGAGCAGTATTGCAGGAATTTGGGGATAATTTTATTGATAGGCCAGAATATACCCAACTGGTGGAGCACCTTGCAGCCACAAGACCCCAGTGACCAATCAATTTCCTTCAGTGTGAATGAGTTGCGCAAACTCTGAATACAGGACTGAAGGAAATGTTTGACTGTGAGTAATCTAGGAGTTCAACAGTCCCTGAGCTTCGCCAGTGGTGCTGGTGAAAAAGAAAGATGACTGCATCCTGTTTTCTGTGGACGTCAGGAAAATGAATACTCACAGAGACTCAGATGTATGCCCAGTGCTCAGGACAGACGAAGCTTTAGAGCAGCTGGATGGGGCTAAGTATCTAACTACAAATATCTTGACCAAGGATTACTGGCAGGTACCCTTGACACCTGCAGCCAGGAAATGATCAATGTTTGTAAATCCATATTAGTTGTCTTTTGTTATGAAGAATGCCCCATCATCCTTACAGATGTTGGTAGAGTACATCCTAGCAGGAACAGGAGCAAAAGATTATGCCCGTGTTTAACTGGATGGCATTGCCATCGACAGCTGATCCTGGGCAAAACATGCAGAACTTGTTAGGGAAGTGTTAGGCAGACTGCAAAGTGCAGGGCTGACTATCAAGGCTAGCAAATGTCAGGTGGGAATGCAAAAGTATTTCATCTGGCTCAGAGTATGTTGCGGAAAGATTAGGCCAGAACCCACCAAGGTTGAGGTTATTCAGGCATAGCTCTTCCTTACTACCAAGAAACCCATACTGACATTTTTAGAAACAGGAAGGTAATATAAGTAATTTGTTGCCCAATACAGTACAATAGCTACTCCCCTTACAGACTTTACTAGACAAAACAGACCAGTTATGGCCGTTATGACACCAGCATGTGAGCAGACATTTCAACATCTTAAGGAAGCTCTCATCAAGCCCCTTGTATTAGCCAGTCCTGATTATAGTCAAGAATTCATTGTACAGGTGGATGCTTCTAAATATGAGTTGGGACTGTACTTAAGGTTTCCTCAGAGGAAGAAGAGCACCCTGTTGTTTACCTGAGTCATATACCGCAACCTAGGGAGGCATCCAATGTATCCATAGAGAATAAATGTCTGCTTATAGTCTGTGCTCAGCATAGATTACAACTGTATGATAGAATGGTCACAAACCATAATCTTGTAAAATGGCTACAAGGAGCAAGTGGATAGAATGGAAGGCTTCTTGAATGGAGTTTAGCACTGCAATCTTACAATATAACTATCCAACATTGTTATGGTATGGCCAATAGATGTGTTATCTAGAAAAGGTATGGGATAATATGCACCATAAAACTGAAGCCTTGTCTCAAGTATCGTTTCTTGAGTGATGCCTCCAGAAAACGAACTTGAGGCTGTTAAGGGGGAATGTGAAGTAAGGATAATGCTAGGCTAAAAGAAAAACAATTGTGAAAGCAACAGTAATGCCAGGCT
Organism: Protopterus annectens; assembly: GCF_019279795.1. NCBI lineage: Eukaryota > Metazoa > Chordata > Ceratodontiformes > Protopteridae > Protopterus > Protopterus annectens. Next base: position 1,628,157,088 of record NC_056729.1, read on the forward strand.
AAATTAAACAGAATATATTTTTTTCTCGTTACTTTTTTTCTCTCTCTCTCTCACTCATGTCCATCTGTGTTCATTTTGTGGATAAAAATGTGAAACTCCACAGTTTTATAAGTGTCAAAGGACAATTAATGTCTGCAAAATATTCCCTGGCAATGATCAAACCCTTCCCCCTCCACATAAAAAGTCCATACACCATTTGCAACTCCTTTTGTCCCATATCCCCTAACTCATATGAATTTAACAGGCTAAGCAGACAATTAATGGCAAGAATCACCTTAACCACATCAATCCTGCTTGTTAACATATCTATCGTGTTACATCATCAATCCAATAACCTACATACCAGTACAATTCTGTCAGTTCCTCCACCCAGTCTCCCCTTAAGAACATAAAAACAGCAAGCTACAATAAGTACTTGATTCCATCTAACAACTATCACCCAATCCACATAGCCCTTACTTTGGCACACTAACTAAATTGGATCATGGGGAAACATCCCCACATTCAATGAAGATTTCCAGTAGTGAAAGTGTAAGCCTCCTGATAGTTCCCAAAACCAGGATACAGTAATCTGTGAAAAATTAAATAACCACCTCAACTTCCACTTCTTTACCTATGCCACACTCTGTTGCTTTGAGACGGAGGCTCCCTAACTAGAATAAGGAGCACTGGAGACAAAGGGTACCATTCTCTGGCTGCTCAAGCATCCACACCTTCACACACAGCTTTGAATTGCCCAGTATTCTTAAATCTATGTCCCCATGTAGAATCCACTCTTTATTAATAAAACCATACTTTAAAACTGCAACCTCCATAATTCCAAAGGGGTCATCTCATTTCATTGTAGCAAATGTCTTTCTAACATCAGAGTACCCAGTAGCACAGCTAGAGCAGGGCAAAGGGGGCAACTGCCCTGGGCGCTGTCTTGTCCATGGTAAAATTTGTGGATGTACTTAAAAGAAAATCTATATTTTTAAACACATCTATTTTTTTATCATTTATTTCCCTTTAAGGTAAACATTAATATTGTTGTTGTTTTTCTTTCAACTTTTCCTGGTTAAGGGTCGCCACAGCGGAACTCAGTCCTCTAATGATTGGCAGTCGATTTTTATGGTGCCGAGGTGCCAGCCCGATGCCCAACCTTCAACAAAGGCATGCCCATTCACGGATGTCTTTCGAAAGCCACTTGACCGCGGGGAGGACATGCAGACAGACAGAAGGTGCTCCAGCCGAGAATCAAACGGGAGAACCTCTTGATGTGAGGCGACAACGCTACCTCTGCACCACCGCGGCTTACAAGGTAAACATTAATGTGTACTTCCTAAATGGGAGACGCTCCTTCATGCCTCCTGCTTCGCAAATGTCATCTTGCTTAGGCACCACCCCAAAATAGATCTGTGATTAGCTGCCCAGGTAGAGCAGGTGGTGCAGCAGTGTAATAAAGGTAGTCTCTTTAGCTATATATTTGCCTTCCACAGACAACTGAGAGATATCTTGTTTAGCAATTGAAATTGCTTGCTGTGGGTGCATTTAAAAAAAAATCGTTAAAGACTTGTCATTTCTGCCTGGCACTGTCTCAGTTCCATCAAATGATTCAACTGCTGGGGGGGCAGCAGCAGCACCTTTTTGGTGTGTGGGGACTCAGGGACAGAGACTGAGGGCAGAAAAAAAAAACAACAAGTAAGTATAAGGGTTATTTACTAACATGCTTGTGCATGCATGAGTAAGCTCCTAACAGGTTTGTTGGAGGAACTGTTTCATTCTAGTATCATTTGAGTGCTTGTTCATTTATCATGGGCAAAATACTGAAGGGGTCGTTCAGGGAAATGTTTCATTTTGCTGCTACTGCATACATGGACAAACTACTGAAGGAATCTTTGGGGGAAACGTTTCATATTTGTGTCATTTGACTGTCTGTGCATACATGGACAAAGTACTGAATGGATTGTTGGGGAAATTATTAATTTTGATGTCAGCAAAATGCTTTTGCATTCATGAACAAACTGCTGAAGGGATCTTTGGGGGAAATGTTTAACTTTGGTGTCATTTGAGTGCTTGTTCATACATGGACAAACTGCTGAAGGGTTCACTGGGTGAATATTTCATCTTGGCACTTGTGGGTACATGAACAAACTACTGAAGGCATTGTTGGGAGAAATGTGTCATTTTGGTGTCATTTAAGTGCTTGTGCATACACAGACAAACTGCTGAAGGGGTTGTTGGGGGAATATTTTGTTTTGGTGCCTGTGCATACATGGACAAACTACTGAAGGGATCTTTGGGGATATGATTCATTTTGATGTTTGTGCACACATTGACAAACTACTGAAAGGCATCATTGGAAAAAATGTTTAATTTTTGGTGTCATCTGAGTGCTTGTGCAAAAGTGGACAAACTACTGAAGGGGTCTTTAGCGAAATTTTTCATTTTGGTGGTTTTGTATACATGGAAAAACTACTGAAGGGGCCTTTAGGGAAATTATTAATTTTGGTGTCATTTGAATTCTTGTGAATACATGGACAAACCACTGAAGGGGTCTTTTGGGAAAATTATTCATTTTGGTGTCATTTGAGTACTTGTGTATATATGCACAAAGTATTGAAGGAGTCATAGGTTCATAGGTAGGTACTACACTATCTGCCCAAAGGCATTTATAAGCCTAGCCAGAATGTGTTGGCTTTTGCCGCCCCTTAGATTAGTTCCCTGTGCCTCTATCCAGCAGAGCCACTGAAGTGATCACCGAGGTAAACTTTCTGTTTCCCATAGGTTTATAGGTTCATAGGTAGGTACTAGGCTATCGGCCCAAGGGCCTACGGAAGCCTAGCCAACAAGGGTCCCTGGCATACGCCACCCAACAAAGTTATTTTTCTGTGCCACTGTCGAGCAGAGACACAGAAGTGATCCCCGGGGTGTATTTCCTATTTCCCATCCACTCATCAAGATTTTTCTTGAAGAGTGCTAATGAAGAACTTTGCTTGACATAGATGGGAAGCCTGTTCCAGAGTATGGGAAGTCTCTTGGACAGGAATCTATTCCTCCAGCATGTCCTGTTTATTTTGGTGAAAAGGTTTAGGTCCCTAGAGCGTGTAGCTCAGAGGGATTGGGATTTCATTAGGTGTAGCATGTCCAACAGCTCTGGGTTTGACATAGCTTTATATGTTAGGCAGAGATCACCTCGGAGTAGGTGATATGCTATGGAGTAAAGCTGGAGTTTTTTGAGGTAGTCAGTGTAGGGCATTTGTTTGAGACCAGTAATCCTCTTTGTGAGGTACTTCTGTGGCCTTTCCAGCTACTGCAGATGTCTTGTGAGGTACATTCCAAAAGGGGCATTGTACTCTGTAATGGTTCTAATGAGTGTCGAGTAGAGGGAAACAATGACCTCTTTTTTCCTGGACGAAAACCTTTTTATGATGAGGTGTGCCACATAGAAGGACTTCATGACTACTGTGGCGATGTGACTATCAAAGAAGAGACTACTGTCCACCTGGGTCCCAAGGTCTCTTATCACACATTCAGTGTTAAGTAGATTGCTGCCTATGTGGTAGTTCATGGGTACAGAGTTTTTACCAAAGGGGATGACACTGCACTTTTTGGCATTGAGCTTGAGGCCATGGCTCTGACACCAGGCATCTGTCTCAACGAGGCCCTTCTATAGGATGTCCACATCATTTGGGGACTTGACTATGGCTCCAAGTTTGCAGTCATCTGCGAACTTCATTAGCCAGAGGCCTACTGTGTTAGCCTGTACTTCAGAGAAGTAGATACCAAACAGGAGAGGTCCCAGGACGGAACCCTGTGGTACTCCACTTGTCAATGCTTTGAGGTCAGATTTGAAGTCTGCAATTTTTACAGTGTGGGTTCTGTCAGTCAGCCAGTTGGCAACCCATCTTGTGACGTAGGGATTTATACCTAGTTTAGTGAGTTTAGCTATAATTCCAGAATGGGGGATGGTGTTGAAAGCCTTGGCGAGGTCAAGATAGGCTGTGTGAACCACCTTACCCTCATCTACGGCTTTGGTGACTACCTCAAAGAAGTCGAACAGGTTCAGGAGGCATGATCTACCTTTCACAAACCTGAACTGGGTGGGATCCAGAGTTTGGAGGTTACCAATGTCTTTGTTTATGACTTCCATGATGATACGTTCCATGTTCTTGCAGACCAGGCTCGTCAGGCTAACAGGTCGATAGTTCCCGGGATCAGTGGTGGCTCCCCCTTTGTGGAGTGGGATAACTGTTGCTGTGCGCTATTCAGTGGGCACAAAGCCTGATGCAAGGCTATTATTAAACATGGTGCAAGTGGAGAGCCAGTTTGTTCTGAAGTTCGTGTAAAACGCAGCCTGGGATGTTGACAGTCCCATGGATGCTGTGTTTTTGGCTTTAGAGAGTGCAGCTTTTACCTGCATAGTTGTGATTACAGGGACTCTGTATTCTTCCTGTATAGATATGGGCCCTTTAGGGGGTGAGGGGGGGAGGTAAAGTTAGCACTGAACCTATCTGCCAGGATGTTGGCAATATCAGTTGGTTCTGTAATTTTCATGCCGTTGTGCTGTAACTCAGAGCAGTTCTGGGTGTTGCCATCGAGATTCTTGACATAGCTATATAATGCTTTGTGGTTGTCCTTAGAATTAGTGGCGATTTTGTTTTCGTAGCTAGCTTTGGAGGATCTTATAAGGGATCTGAGCTTCTTACTAAGGCTGACCAGTGAGCTCCTCCACTCATGGGATTTTACTCTCTTTTGCAACAGTTTCTTCCTTCTGTTGTACAGTTTGTTTATGGCAGGGGACCACCAGACTGGCTTCCTTTTCTTGGAGGATAGCATCTTGGTTCTATTTGGAATAGCACGATCCATGCATTTGTGTAAGTGCTTACAGAGTGCATTTGTGTAGGATTCAGCAGTTGTAACTGTATTGTCCATCTGCATGGGTGTCATGAAGTTCACCACTTCTGTCTTAAGAAGCATGAAGTTGGCTTTGGAGAAATGTTTTACCATGATTTCCTTAATGGGGGGTGGGTGGGGGGTGGAGGGAATGTTTAATTTTGGTGCTTGTGCATGCAATGAGGGTCTCATCCTGGGCTCCAAGTAGACTATCTACTCGTCTGAGAACACCAAACCACCTTCCATCCGTAATTTGTTTCTATACAGCCCATACATGTTTGTTTTTCTGGATTTCTTAATTCTAGATCCTGTAATATATGGCTCTGCATTTGCTGTATGTTGCCTGGTTTGATTCTTATCTCTACTGTGTTCTCATGCTGCATTATCTGTCCTCTGCAAAGCTTTGTCTCACTTGTTATATATACTTTTAGGGGGGGGTTTTGGTCTACTATATTTGCCACGTTGACCTGGGTCATGAATGAAAAGGGTTCTTGGGCCAGTTCACTTATCTGGTTAACAAACTCAATAAATACTTACATAAATAAATAGAGTTCTACCAAATGTGTATGTTTATCTTCATTAACCATACAGGGATGGCAGCAAGTCACATGTTTGATGATCAGTCAGTAGAATGTTCCCCTGATTATCTAAAACATGGTGCTACATGCACTGATTTTACAGATGACACAGAGAAACATATATGCACTTTCAGTGTTTCAGGAAGGCTACTTTATTTATAGTAGCAGTGTTTACTTTCATTAGACCCAAACATTGTAACAATCTAGCTAGAAGAATAAAAGAACTTCATTCAGGTGGAGCAGATCTCATGTATGCATATATTATAAAAACACTTTTTTCTTATAAAAACAACACTCCATTGATGAGAAAATGAGTACAGGTCAACAACGTGAGCTGTAAAAATAGACTTTTTTTTTTTTTTTACTTAAAACATGACACTTTTGTTGTGGACTCTTACTTGATACGTTTAAAATAAGGAAACCATAGTGATACAGCAATTAAAGCAGGCATATCACAGTGCACCCAGTACAGTTTCTGTGCAGTCTCTGTGTCCTTATTTGTTCACATGAGGTTTTCTTCTACATTCCAAAGATACGCTGTAAGTGAAATGTGTATATTCCACATTTCCTATAGGGTGAGTGCCCTATGTGAGAGAAAGTGTACATCTGTGTTCTGTGATTTGCTGGTGTCTTATCTGGTATCACTTTCTCTGTCCTATAATTGCCAGGTAGGCTCTTGCTCCCCAGTGACCCCTGAGATGGATAAAGTGGGAAACAGCAGAATAAATGCAATATGAAATGTACTTTTTTATTGGTGGGAACTTGCAAATTTTCAAAAACAGGGCAATTAATTTCTGAGAGAACAAGTGCAGGTCAAATAACTAAACAACTAAAACAAATCATTTTTTTATTTTTATTTTTTTTTAATAAAAATAGGACATTGCTGAACCTTTTTATTTTTAGCACATATGAAATATATTTCTATCGGAGAAGACTTGAGGTCATGCTTTAACAAAAGCAAGAACAATAAAAGTAACTGTTTATTAAGTGTCAAATGTGACAACTGGGTTATAGTGAAGGTGGTGCTCTGCCTAAAACAAGAATACCTACACAGTGCTGCATCTGTCACTTTTGTAACGAGAATTTTTTAAGCTAGTAAGGGCAAAAGATTGGCATAAAAGTGACATGGCTGACTGATGCAGTACTTCCCTCTGTGCTGGGAGATAAATGTAATCTCTGTTATCGTGGCACATCACTCTTATCTTTTGCTACAAGAGGTTTTGGAAGTCAGTCTAAGGACGCAACCGCAATCTTTGCTCATCACTCATCACCTCAGGGCAAGCATTATAAGTGCATTTGGTGAGACTGCATATTTATATGTTTGTCTCTCATTTGTCTTGCCATCAGTATCTATGGGCAATGACCATTTTCAGTGAAGGCACAGAGAGAAAGCTTCATATTTAACAGAATAAATTAGTTCCATATTATGTATTATTGGTTAACGATCAACATTTGGTACAAGATCTATGAGCAGGTTTTCAGGGAGCGATACTCATCAGTTTCAAAATTATATATGAAAAAGTTGTTTAAGCATGCACACACACACACACACACACACACACACACACACACACACACATATATACATACATACATACATATATATATATATATATATATATATATTATATATATATACACACAAACACACACACACACACACACACACTTGGGTTAGTATTTAGACTGAGGCTGGACTGGTATGGCAGAACTTAGGAGACCCCATTATTTTGCTACATGTACCAAATCAAATATAGTGACGTTATACTGTTGTGTGTGCACAATTAGTGAAAAAGAGGGAACACTTTACAAGGAATGCAACACTGAAACCCTGGTCTTTCTCCCAGGAAAAATCAGAATAGTCCGTAATGTTAACTACAAAGGTGGAAACATCATCAGAAAAAAAATCAGTGGTGAATGGGGAAATCAGAAATCACAAAATAAGATAGCAGTTTCAATGCCCACAATGTATGGGGCGGCACAGTGGTGCAGTGGTTAACATTGTCACCTCACAGCAAGAGGTTCTCCGGTTCGATTCTCGGCTGGGGTGCCTTCTGTGTGGAGTTTGCATGTTCTCCCTGTGTTCGCGTGGGTTTCCTCCGGGTACTCCGGTTTCCTCCCACATTCCAAAAACATGCATCTGGAGCATTTCTCCCCGAGCCTCCGCTGAAAACAGGCTCTATGGAACCTAGTCGGACATTCCCGGTCAACAAATGTTAAATAAATAAATAAATAAATAAATAAATAAATAAAATGTATTTACTGTACATTAATATTTCAAATCATTTAAATTAGTGTTATGCATCAGTGTTTCAGATACTTTCTCACATTCACCCATTGTTTTGTTTTTGCACCACAGTGTGTTTTTTTCTGTGAAAAACAAGCAAACATATAAATATGCAGTCTCACCAAATGCATTTGTAATTCTTGCCCTGAGGTGCTGAGTGATGTGCAAAGACTGATGTTATGTCCTCAGACTGACTTCCAAAACCTCTTGTAACAAAAGGTAAGAGTGATGTGCCATGATAACAGAGATTACATTTATCTCCCAGCACAGAGTAAGCACTGCATCAGTCAGCCTTATGTCACTTTTATACCAAATCTTTTGCCCTTACTAGCTTCAAAAATTCCTGTTACAGAAGTGACAGATGCAGTACTGTGTAAGTATTCTACTTTTAGGCAGAGCATTACCTTCGCTCTAGCCCAATTTTCACATGTGACACTTAATAAAAGACTTCTGTTGTGTCTTCCATAAATTCTTATAACAAAAGGTAAGCATGATGTGCTGTGATAAAAGCGATTACATTGGTTTCCCAGTACATAGTATTGGATCAGTCAGCCTTATGTCACTTTTATGGCAATCTTTTGCCCTTACTAGCTCACACAGTAAGCATACTGTTATCCATTACATCAGCAGAACATAGAGAGTCCTACACGTCAGTGATTAGCAATATCTAACACTAGCACTGAATTATACAGAAGGAGTTACAGTTGACAACATCCTTTGAAAGGTAATAAGGAAATATAGACAAACTGTTTCCCAAGGTACCTTTCTGAAAGGTCAGTAAACAGATACTGTAACAAATAAGACAAATATTGTACAAAGGCAACCATGACTGGGATGCATCTACACCAAGGTATGAACAGAGGGTAAAACAGGAGGAAGTATAGCTGTACAAGGGAAAGGACGAAGGAAAATTAATACACGAGCAAACAAGGAAGGGTAGAAGCATAGGGGTCATAAAAGAAGCTGTAAATGATACCACAATCTCAAAGTAGGATGTATACAGACCACCTTCCCATTTGGGGGAAAAAGATAAAAAATGAATAGTATGTGTCGGAGAAGGGGGCATATTGTTGATCAGGGGCCTTTAATAATTGTTGTATGTGATGAAAGCCACAAAAAAGAACAAGATCAATGCTACTACAAGGGGCAAGCATCAGACAGCCAGTACCAGAAAAAAGTCAGAAAAGACTAAGTAAGTCAGGACCTCATGCTCTTACACTGTCAGGGAAAGATCATCTAAAATCTGGAACAAGCCAACTGTTTGGAAACAAACAACAAATAACATGATTCATCACCACCTTTAACTACAGACTGAGACAATCAGAATGAACAATTCTAGACTTATAGAAGGAAGAATAGCAAAATGAGCACTGCCTTAGAAACACACTAACAAAAATGCATACTAGCTGTGTGGGACAGCAAAAGAAATGCACCAAATGAAGCCACAGGAAAACAAACCATGGTGCAAAAACAAAACAAAACAAAAAAAAAAGGAAAGGAAAATCTCCTCAGTACAGTTCACAAACAAGGTAGTGATAATACTACTGTGCTGTGTACTCTCCATGCCATTTTGCTTACTGTAAAATCATCTATTATTGTAACATTTTTTATTGTAAAATTTCTTATTTGTACTTGTTGGAGCTTTTCTTCCCGGGCCTCCAATGGAAAAGGACCTGTGTCCAGTCGGAATTTCCCGGTAAATAAATAAATAAAAGTATGAAGAATATAGCATTGGAAATGGAAGAGGGAAAGAAGAAAACAGGGCAGGTAGGCAAAAAATAAAAGGCTCAAATTGAGGAAAGGCTAGTCAATTCACTGAAGACTTTTTACAGACACTCAAGGACAAAAGAAGATAAAATGACATTTAGTTAAAAGAAGAGTGTGAGCAGAAGTGGATGGCAAATATGAAGAGCTGCTAAATTAATAATTCTACACTATACTCATAAAGAAAAGGAAGGAAAAATTACTTTAAGCCAACCAACAGAAAAAATGTGCTAAGAGGAATCAGTCTCATTCCTTTCACAGAAAAAAAAAAGGAATTCAAAACAACTCCCCAAACTAATGAGTCATGTCTAGCTTTATCCTATGGTTCTTACAAGAGCCGAATGAAGATCTGTTGATAGCTCTAACATTTTCATCAAAATCATGAGAGGAAAATAAGGTTCCCATAGTCCAGAAGTGTGCAGATGTTACTCACCAGCACAACAGTATAACTATGATACAGTCCAAGAACAATTAACCTGTCACTTTGACCTTGATTGTACAGAAAAATCACTGCTGAATGGAAGCATTTTGGAATATCTCAAAACTGATGGGGAACAGGATCCAGGGAAGCAAGAAAGGTCATTGGAGACAAATCCTGTAAACTTCTTTAACTGAGTGATCAGGGTGTTATGTCAAAATTTAATAGATGTGGTATATGCATAACTTGTAATATACGTTTGTTTAAATCTACACTGCTAATATTTGCAATGCACATTCAATATGTATCACCTATGGCCCAGTTCATGGTTGAAAGGGTTTCAACTCATCTACTACCCAGATATCAAAGGAAAAATGAAAATAAAATAAAAGTAAAGGTACTATACGGCATAAAGACTTGAAGAAGGTGTGACAAAAGGAAATACTGCCAGCACAGCTAGCTGGAATTTTTTAAATAATTATACGTCATTTGTGAATATCAATATGATTTATATAAGATGCTTGTGTTAGAAATGTATTAAAACTGTATGTCATGTGTATATCAAACTGCTGGTACAGAAGTGTGTATTGAAAAAGCTTTTTGCAAAATGCTGTTTGAAAGGTAACCACAGTGTGCCCTACTGGAAAAGAACAGAAATGTACATGCACTATTGCAACTGTTTAAATGTATATATTTTGACTGTGGAAACTGGAAGGTTAACTTCAATCCAGCAAATTTTAGGAAAATAGATGAAATTAAATTACTTTATGCCTAGCCCATAAAAGTTGGTATCTTTCAGTTTTCAATCCAACTAGAGACACAGAATCTATGCTGATAAGCTGTCTGTATTGTCTTCGGAGTGAACTAATTACTACCTCTGAAAATATGAAGGAACGCAATTGATTTATGACTTCCAGCAGCCACCAAAGATCTGAGGTCTATGTATTCTCACAGGTAGATGCTAAATACTGCCAAGCTTCCAGCAGTGGGGGGTTCACCTGGGATAGAGTTGGTTCACAAGAAATTATGTCATTCTACATGCTATTCCAGCAGTAATGTTTAAGATATTAATTTAAGAAGTCTCTTAGAGAGACAGGGATTATGTATTTTGTCTTGGATCTGACAGCAACAACTAGAAGATCCATTCACCACATCTGCCTTGCTCCTAATTAAGTTAACTAGTGTACAGTAATTCTCTTAAATACAGTCAGAAATATAGTGAAGCTTGGTTTAGATGTTTTTCTTTATTTATTTGAGACTGTACTGCAATGTTATTTTACATATTTTCTGTTGTTCTGAACTATGTCAATGTGAATATATACTGAGTATTTTTTGTTCTTTTATTATTTATTATTAAATATATTTAAACCTTTCATTGTGGATGATCTATGTAGTGATATTTATCTTCTGAGAGTACTTGCATGTTTATTTGGTGACACTGTGTGGGCCACTTCTAATAGCCTTGCTTGGCTAGTCTTGGTCAAACTATCATTTGTGTTAATATTAATATTACACAGTAAGATTGGACACCCTTTATTAAGGGCCTTAAAGTAGTTGATAAGGAGATGGCTGGTGGCAGTGATAATTACCTTATAGTCTGGGCAAAAGGGAGCATAGCTAGTAAACCTGTGCCAGCCTTTCCCATGTGTACGTGTGTGTAAATCAAACCTCAAAGAGTGTGCGTGTCAGCTACTTGAGCAGGGACACAAAGCAATGGCTGGCCAGATAGGGTGCTGGAGGTCTTGGTTTCGCCACTCAGCTGAGATCTCCACTCTATAGCTGTGCCAAGTCTTTTTGGGGACCTGGAAAAAGAGGGAGAAACCAACCACAGATTGACTGTGGTCTCTGTGTGCTCCGAAGGGAAATTGCACTTGATGCAGAAAGCTGCATCTGGAAATACTGTGTGTGTATCGGTTATCCTCAATGTCAGTGATGTAGTAGCCAGTGAAGGATGGAGCACCAATATCTTTAGAGGGCTTGTTCCAAACATGTGGGAATCAGTGAGAAAAGCCTTGGTGCCGTGGGTTGAGCATTGGCAATGGTTGATTCTCTATTTCCTTTCGAAAGCCTGGAAGAAGAAGAAATACCAGAACATTTTTATTTAACTCAGTAAAAGTTTTCTGCAGTTCATCATAATTAAAATCAAACAGTACAGGTATGGGGCTCTGCATTGGTGTTGAAGGGTCTGGGCATCAATGGCTCTAATATTATTTCAGCCTCCTTGTTAGATGATAAATTAGCTACAATCACAGGAAGCAGGATGGGTAGCCTAAATTAATCCAAGAGATACAGGCTTTCCCATAGTCATTAGGATTATAGGAGGTCTAGACTCTTCAGTTACAGTAATCACAACAGACTGCATAGTTTTTGATACCACCTCAGACCAGGCAGGACATATGTGGTCACTTCTGTAGCATATTCTTCTTTTGAATAGATTCACTAATAGACTCTAGGCTCTTTTATTGGCTTAGAGACAGAAAGCTGTTTGTCTTGAAGCTGTGGAAGTGCTGGATCAGAACATTGAAATGATAAAAAGTTTATATGTAAATAAAGTTGTAATCTGTCCTTCTTATGATGGAGTGGAGAAGAAGAGGACTGAACACAAATTTCATTCTAAATGGGAATGTGGCTTTCCCACAAACATATCACACACTTGTCACACCTGTCCTGTGTATGGATTTTGTTCTCCACAGGAGCATCTTTGAAACCCATGCTACATGATAAACAAGTATGGAGGCACAAAAAACATGAACTGCAAGAAATGTTCAAATATCAATGATATACACGTTCCTCCAACAAAAAGGCATATGAACAAACTCTGAACTTTTTATATATATATATATATATATATATATATATATATATATATATATAAAAACAGGAAATGCTTCTATAAGAGTTTAAGCAGACAGTCAAAGAACAACAAAAGGATGTTATAGCAGTAAATAACATCTTTTTTTTTAAGTGGCAATTCTGAACAACTAGGAAAAACTCTAAGAGGTAGATATGAAAAGCTAAAACAGTCTGCAACATTTAACAGAGTTAACAGCCAGTAATGGTAAGCATGTTAAGGGAGGTCTATGCCTGAAAGCTACAAAAAAAATGCTTTCACTATCGTTTTCTGGTCTGCCAATCATCAAACCACAATCGCTGCCTATTCTTTCTCTCATTACCTGGCAAGAGCAATCCATGGCATGGTCATCACACAGGTAGCCATGAAGTTTCTGCTATGGCCCCAACCCTTCCCCTGGTGGTTGATGCGAGCACCTACATCGCTATGGGAGTATCACTTACACATGCACAAACTACCCCACACAAAAACACTTCATGAGGACTAACATCACAAGTTTGTGATCCTCAGGCCCACAACCCCTGGTACAACAGTCATTAGTGCCATGTAAGCATCCACTTTAACTGGTGCAAACTAACTGATCAGGGCACCATCTTCTTCCCCTCTATGATGGTTGAGCCACTGTTAAACAGTCACTCCCACCCTTCCTTATCCTGCTCTTCTAGCACCTGAATGGTAGTCAAACATGGGTGTGCTGAGTCCCTGTCACACCTCTCAAATGTCCAAATTTTTGCAGAATGTCCAGATTTTTGCCTCATATCTTTGGCCTGTTCCTCATAAAATGTATGTTTTTCTGGAAAATTATTGAAGTTTGAAGTCATTAAATAATAGTAAATAATGACAGACATTTGAGTTTCAAACTTCATATCCTTCAGAAAATATATACTAATTCAAAACACGTCTTTCTAGCAACTCTTTAAATTTATAGGAGCGATTTTTTAAATTTGTCCCTATTTTTGGGTCTTTGCCCTCCCATTATTTCTGGCTTTGTCCAGATTTCTCGAGCTGACAGGTTGACAGACAGGGTCCCTTTCAATGCTTTGCCTCTCATACCACACAGATCTAGGAGGCAAAAAAAGGATTCTGACAGTTTCTGAAAAACAGTCAAACAGTATCAGTAGAAACTGATACAAGGTAAGAAAAAAACACACTTTCTACCCTTATAAGTACTACTTTTATAAAAAAATATCCTGGGACATACCTCTCAACCTCTTACTCCTAGAAATCTGGACAAAGACTGACATAATTGGGGTACAAGGGCCCAAAAATAGGGACAGATTTTAAATATTGCTTTTATAAACTTAGAACATTACTAGAATAACAGGGTATGTATTAAATTTTATTTTTAAAGGTTATGAAGTCTGAAATTCAAATGTATGCCATTATTTACTAATTTAATTTCTCAGCTCATCACAGTGTTTTGCCAAAAAAAACAAAATTTTATGAGGAAAAGACAAGAATTTTGAGGCAAAAATCTCTGAGAGGAATGCCCTAGGACCATTTTCCCAAGCTTTTTTTACATGACAATGAAGATTTGAAAAGGGAAGCAGCATTGTATATTATGGGATAGACAGAGGTAACTAGTAGCCTGGAAAAGTTTGGATGTCTGACAGTTCTTAATACCTGAAGCTTTAGTCCTATGAGTTAGTGAGGGTGGACTAACTGTTAACAGATTTTGAGTTCAGAACAGCTGAGATAGGGCAGCATTCTTCTCAAGATATTTCTGTTTATTTTTTTTAGCTGGAAGTGGCATTAGTTTTCACAGGATATAAGACAACATCTTTATTCTGATTGTAACTGCAGGAACTCATTTTATGTCACCTGATAAAATTAACAGGCTTTAAAGTATAATCTGAAAAAAAGCAAGGACAGGCTGGCCTGATCATTCATAAATAAAAGTTCTAGTGCTTTGATCTGAATTGTATTTTTTTCTTATTACTACTAAATCTTTCTGGCAATTTACTGTCAACCGACATCTGTATTATTTAGCTATAAAATGTTTTGAATCTTTTAGCATAGTTGAGCTTGTTCTGGAAGACTATGTGTTATTCTAAATAAATTGGACATTGTGAAATGACTTTTCCCCTTTGAATAAAACTCTAGCAAATGCATTAACCCCCAGAATCAATCTGTGATCACTGTGAACTGAAGACAGTTAAAAGTTGCTGATGGACATCCTTCTTTTTAGACCTGACCAAAGTACTCCAGACTAAGATAAGCCTGTTGTTATCCGTCATGCTTTTATTGTTTTGTACATGGACAGGTATCCCTCTGTAAACTGGATATGTGGCTGTCCCTAAATGACTTGCTGATGATTACTGCAACTTCTGTTGTAACTATTTGGATTACCACAGGCTGCAGTGTAAGAGCAAATGGCAAACTCTCCTTTCTTTTCTAACCAGTCTGCACTGTCTCTGCCAACAGTACAACATGCAGTGAAGAAGGTTAACAGAAGCTATTTGTTTATTTATTTCATATTTGTTAACTGGGTAGGGCATTGGTCCAGGGACCCTTTTCAGGCATGATCCGAGTAATTTAGGCATTGAATTCAACAGCTGTATACAATAATACATTCCATAGACAGAGTAGCATGAAAAACAATCAAGATATGCAAATCTGAAGAACACTCTTATACAGAGCATAATGGTTTTCTAACATTGTAATCTGTCAATTGGATTTATTTTAGTTATTGCTATATATATAAAGATTTTAACACTAATATATTTATTATTATAATAACTACATGTCTAATAATTCTCTTGTCCACACACTTGGGGTACATATATCACAACAGGTAGTGTTTACTAGTCTTGTTAATTAGGATTGCCTTAGCTAGTTAAAGTAATTCTGAGTAAATGAAACAGAATATTGTTTACCCTTTGTTGTCATGCAATACCTGTAGTTCATAGGTTTATAGGTTCATAGGTAGGTACTAGGCTATCGGCCCTGGGGCCTATACAAGCCCAGCCAAAAAGGTACCCTGGCTTTTGCCACCCAAGAAAATTATTTTCCTGTGCCACTGTCGAGCAGAGCCACAGAGGTGATCCCTGGGGTGAATTTCCTATTTCCCATCAAAGATTTTTCTTGAAGAGTGCTAATGAGGAGCTTTGTTTGATATAGATAGGTAACTTATTCTAGAGTACTCTGGGACAGGAATCTAGCCCTCCGGTATGTTCTATTTATTGTGGTGACAAGGTTTAGGTCCCTAGAGTGTGTAGCTCGGAGGGACTGGGATTTCTTTAAGTGGAGCATGTCCAACAGCTCTGGGTTTGACATAGCTTTGTATGTTAGGCAGAGATCACCTCTGAGTAGGCGATATGTGACAGAGTAAAGCTGGAGTTTTTTGAGACAGTCTGCATAGGGCATCTGTTTGAGGCCAGTAATCCTCTTTGTGAGGTATTTCTGCGGCCTTTCCAGTTGTTGTAGATGTCCTGTGAGGTACATACCAAAAGGGGCGTTGTACTCTATAATGGGTCTAATGAGTGATGAGTAGAGGGGAACAATTACCTCTTTTTTTCTGGATGAGAAACCTTTTGTGATGAGGTGTGCCACGTAGATGGATTTCCTGACTACTGTGGCAATGTGATTATCAAAGGAGAGACTACTGTCCGCCTGTGTCGCAAGGTCTCTTATCACACTTTCGGTGTTAAGTATACTACCGCATATGTTGTAGTTCATGGGTACAAAATTTTTACCAAAGGGGATGACAATGCACTTTTTGGCATTGAGCTTGAGGCCATGGCTTTGACACCAGGCGTCTGTCTCAGTGAGGCCCTTTTGTAGGATGCCCACATCGTTAGGAGTTTCGATTATGGCTCCTAGTTTGCAGTCATCTGCGAACTTTGTTAGCCAAAGACCTTCTGTGTTAGCCTCTACTTCAGAGAAGTAGATACCAAACAGGAGAGGACCCAGGACTGAACCCTGTGGTACTCCACTTGTCACTGGCCTGAAGTCGGATTTGGAGTCTGCTACTTTCACTGTGTGGGTTCTGTCAGTGAGCCAGTTGGCAACCCATCTTGTGACATAGGGATCTATACATAGTTTAGTGAGTTTATCTATAATTCCAGAGTGGGGGATGGTGTCGAAAGCCTTAGCAAGATCTAGATAGACTGTGTGAACCACCTTACCCTTGTCTACGGCTTTGGTGACTGCTTCAAAGAAGTCTATCAGGTTTAGGAGACATGATCTGCCTTTTACAAACCTGAACTGGGTGGGGTCCAGAGTTTGGAGATCACCAATGTCTTTGTTTATAAGTTCCATGATAATACGTTCCATGGCCTTGCAGACCAGGCTCGTCAGGCTAATGGGGTGGTAGTTCACGCGGTCCGTGGTTGCCCCCCCCCTTGGGGAGTGGGATAACCGTCGCTGTGCACCACTCAGCAGGCACAAAGCCAGAGGTGAGGCTATGACTGAATATGGTACTTAGGTGGGGTGCCAGTTTGTTCTGTAGTTCGTGTAGAACGCAGCCTGGGATGTTGTCTGGTCCCATGGATGCTGTGTTCTTGGCTATGGAGAGTGTGGGTTTTTACCTGTGCAGCTGTGATTACAGGAACTTTGCATTCTTCTGGTATAGAGATGGGCTCTTTAGGGGGTGAGAGGGGGGTACAGTTAGCACTGAACCTATCTGCCAGGATGTTAAAGCATGCTGCTCTGCTGGGGAGCTGGGGGCAGTTAATCTAAGTGAGTTATTTGACGTAATTCAAATTTGGCATTTAAGAGTTCAGCTGGATCTCTTTAAGATTCAGTTGGAAATAAACTGTGGCTACTGCCTGTTATAGGAGAAGTCCTTTCTCAAATAGCTGATTTGTTTGACTTAAAAGCTTTTGTATTGGAATTACAGAAGTTCTGTAAGCCTTGGAGGTGACATGTTATTGACTCCCCCTATGGCATTGTTCCCTATTTATTTATTACAGCAAAAGTTAATGTGTGTATGTTCATAGGTTCATAGATTCACAGATTAGTACTAAGCTAACTGCCCTTGTGAGCCATTTTAAGCCTAGCCAGTTATCCATTGTGAGACTTAAACCCTGCACCTTGTGTTTGTAAGGCAACCACCTTAACCATTAGGCCACCCTCCCACTCAGTAGCTCTCTATCAGCATTATAAGATGGTATGGATAGATTTGCCTTGAGTTGTATCCAAGTGGTTTCTTTTTAATGAAGTATTTGATTAAAGGAATTATTGATTTGTATTAACCCCCTTTTTAGTGATTATTTCGAGTGGATATATGTGATCTAACACTTTAATGAACCTAACCATGAAGAATTTCAACACACTGTCTATTATTGAAAGTAGTAAAACTCCATAAAATTTGGATGCCCCAGAGAAGGATGCAGATTTATTACTCTTGACTAATGTGTGAAAATGTGCACAAGCTTAAAGTTGTAAAGTAACTGTGAACTAGGTATGATGATGCACTTAACTTTAAGATATAATAAGCGAATCACATCTGCTTGCACAATACAAAGTTGCGTGAATAGCCACAAGACTTCATGTTCAAACGATCACTGTCATAGTAGCTTAAGTTCTATGGGTCATATCCTGCATAGGATATAACAGCTGTCCAGCTTCCAAAGTTTCAGGGTACTTTCCATGCACCCAAACTGTCAGTTCAAGCTGAGCTGACTAAAATGTCAGTTTTTGATGCCAAGCCCTTCAGAGCTTTTATGCCAACTGAGAAAGGGAGGTTAAACAGTGAGAGAACGTTACTAGAAAAAAATAGCATGTCCACACCTTAGCATAAAAAAGACAAAAACAAGGGGGATGGAGGGAGGGAGTGGCTACTGCAATACTGATCATGCGAACATCTGCTGTTATGGTATGTTTCGGTCAAGACAGTGCCTGAGTTGTCTGTGGACATCCAAGGTATGAAGTATTCTTTCTTCCTCACTTTTGAGTTTAGGAAGGAAAACAGGGAGATGGGTAAACTGGCTTAAAGTAATCTTGGATACTACTTTAGGCTTAAAAGAATAATTAGTTCTCAAAGAAACCCTGTCCCTGTGGTAGGTGAGATAAGATTATCCTACCAAAAGAGCTTACAACTCATACCCTTCTTGCAGAGTTCATAAGAATCAGTAAAACTTTCCCATGTTAAGAACTTCAAGTCAGACAGAGAAGCTGGTTCAAACGGAACAATTTCTAGTTTCTTGAACACAATATTAAGAGTCCACTAATTTTTGGAAGATTTCTTATGTAGGTAGGACCCCTTTCTAAAACATTTTTACATGAGATTGCATTGAAAGAGTGGGATTCATAAGCATACATGCAGGGCTGGCCTTAGCGAGCCAGTAGTGCTTGCTCAACCTAAAGCGCCACCCACACCACAGTCATGAAACACCCTATTTGAGCCACACCCACAGGGTCACTCCCCAAGAATGCTCATTTCCTTAAAATATTTAAATGCATTGGAAGAATAACTACATTAAAAGGTATCTTTAAATACAACTACTTTGCATAGTATTTTCTACTTTAAATACGAGACCAGATCACGGTCAAATAGGGCCCTAGGCAGGGTAATAGACTGACCCCCAGAGCAGTTGCTCCTGCAGCAACCCCCCCCCCCCCGCAGCCCCTCTAGAGCCATTCAAGTGTTCCATTATTTGGTTATTTCTCACCAGTTACCATGCATACTGTTCTGTTACTTGCTTCTACAGTCATTACAGATATTGAACTAAAATAGCACAAACACAGGTAGCCATTTGCTAAACAATACATTCTCGCAATGAAAACAGACTCAGCATAAGCAGTACACTTCTCTGCCCTTGAAACTCACATTCATTGAAATGGAAAAAATCATATTCATTGAACGGCATGAAAACCCACATTCATAGAAAATGCATCTGGCCAGTGAAGAGTTAAGTTTACCTTTGGGCTGTTTTCAAAACAGACTCCTTGCACACATTTTTTAGGGCCATGCATCCGTGTATTTGTTCTTTAATTCACCTTCCTGATTGCATTGAATTATATTCCTTGTATAATACAGCACCACTTGTTAGAAAGTGTTTTAAATTTGTAGTTATAAGCATTCTTTTAATAAGCAATGAAACAAAATGTATGAACCAGTAACTACCCATTTCAGAAATTTTCAACCATAAAAGGCCACTCAAGACTTCTGTCATTATAATCCACCAATATTACTCCATACTCAACTTCTGCAGATGTAAAATCATCTGAATTCCACATTAAAGAAATCTGTACCTAATGAAGAGGTTGCTACTGGCAAAACAACTTCACATATCAATGTTTCATCAACAAATTCAGTGCCTATTTTCCTTGAAGAATTAATTGCCTATATTGCATTAAAAAATTGGTAAGTTGGTAATATTGCAAAATGACCAACAAGTTCATAGTCACTAGGCATTCATACAAAGGACATACTCAGGAGTATAGAACTCCTATTTCCCTTATAATGCACCAAATAATCAGCAATCATATGGGCAATGCAATATCAGCACTCCATCTATATCTGGGTACCTTGCCTATATTTTTCTTCAAATATCTTTGGACCTACTTTTTTGTATTGATTAATTTGGATTTCTCTTCTGCATAAATACTGCACCATATCAGATCTCTTTCAGATGTCTATATCTTTTGTTATACCTTTCAAAAAATTCTGTATTTTATTCTTTATATTTTTGCACTTCCTCTGGAGTTTCTTTCCAAATGGTCCAAGGTTTCTTGGTCTGTATAATGTTTTTCATGAATCTGTTATACTAATGAAAACAAATTTGCATTTGAAGCTTTTGACAGTTTATCTTGTGCAAGTACTTAAATTTCTTCTAATTTCTCTCTTGAATCTTTTTGTGTATCTTCTGTCCAGGAATTCTGGACTTTTTGCGTAATAGTAACAATATACAATTTATTTTTTATCTTCAATAATCCACTCTGTCATTTTAATGGCTATTTTCTGACCTGTCAGATTTTGTGGACTACTACTTCCTTCTACAAAAGGTGCCCCCCCCAGAGCATGGCCTAACTCCACTGTAGGAATTTTTCAGTGTCTGATGGATTCGACACTGTCATTTTTTCCACTCCTTGCACTGGTCCGCCTGCCAGGATTGGGCATTTTTTTTTAACATGGGACTTGTGCACCCAGGTGTTCTTTCTTATTTTGTTTAACGTGCTTCTGCCCATGATACATAGACTACATATTACATAGCATGCATCAGGGTCGTCTTGGTGAGATTTTGTAAAACAAGGGTCCAACTCATGAAGCTGCTCACCAAGACTTGAGAACAAATTAAATTCCAGCAATACTGCTCTTCTTTGTTTGCTGATTTTATCATCTCTCTACTCGGAACCCATGTTATCCCTCTACAGAGACCCAAGACTGCTTGTAATGTAGTAGTCAGCAAAAAGAAACAGGAGTCAAAACTAAGCTGTTTCATGTCCCACTGCTGCTGCTTACTGGCTGGCACTGTCAGCTTTAATGCCAGACCTGAAGTTAACAGCAGCTTCTAAGCATTACTAAGGTTGAGTCTCACACTAGTGTAGTATTGAAGCAGGATGTAACTTAATTGCATTTGGAGTGTAAGAGTGTCACTCTACACGATTATGGATGCTGGAAGTGCAAAAGAGAAGTGCCCATATTCATTTTACTAACTACAAGAAGAAATCTCACTGCTGTCTACAAAATGAAAAGCTTGAAATGGCATGTTAATGATAAAAAACGCCATTCTACCAAAATCATACACCTGATAAATGTGAAAAAGCAAATAGAAAGCTGCTCTCCTGTAGGAAGGATACCCAAATGTAAAATCTTTTCAAATCTCTTGAAAAGAAATACTCACTAATTGTCAGGCTCCAAACACAAACCACTCTTCTACATGGAAGTAGCTCACCAATAACAGAAAATTAAAAACATGAGTTAAACAAACCTGAAGGTGTAAATATTCAAACACACAGTACCAATATTAATTCCACCAAAACCACATGCTACTGTAAGATTATAGTTTAAGACAGTTTTTCCTAAACTTCTTTCCAATTAAAGAAATCTGTCCAAAATTTCCCCATCTTTACTGACAACAGAAGCATACACTTAAGAAACTACTACAGCAAGTCTGTAAAAAAACTGGAAGAGATATCTCTGTTAAGTTACAACTGTGCATGCATGCATATCTTTAGTGTGTGATATACATCTCTACATCTTTTAGCTACATAAAGACAGACTACGTGCTTATGCAGTGACATTATAGAACACTTGCACACCAATTTGATATGCCTGATATTAGTTAGCTCCCTTCCCAAAAACAGCACAATATATGTAAACTTGAAAACTTCAATGGTTTTCCTTCTTGACTGCAGCACATTCTCATATGAAATTGTCAAAACAGGTGCTACAACTGTTCTAACTCCAGGTAGTTTCACTACGCAAGCACATTTCACTACCATTACTCCAAAAAATATATATTAAAAAAAAAAAAATACCCCTTCATATGCCTGATGCACCTGGAGAGGAAAATGGCTTCAGAAGACAGAACGTCCATACAGAAAAAGCAAAGTACTGAGACATTTCATAATACCACGCTCCATCAGAATTGATCTTTTTAAACTCAGTTTCCATGTTCACAGTGATGCCTGTGCAGATGGAGCAATGTTGTTTATATTCCGGTCTCTACATATGGTTTATTTATTTTAATTAATTTACTAAAGTCTGAGTTATGTAAATTACTTAAAATATCCTTTCAAATTGTGGAGTTGACGCAGCTGTGTGGGGTGCAGTTATTTTATTTAGCATACTTGAAGATAAGCTATAGTGGTAAGAATTAGAGGAAATAAATATTAGGATGGTGTAAGAGAGTTAGAGGAACAGTTAAACACATAGCAGAGAAGGAAAGATAAAATCAACCATTTAAGAAACCAGTATTGTTTTTATCCAAGGCTTTTGATACTGTTTGGTTAATTTTCCTACAAATTGGCAAGCCTCCTATTCATTGGGTACATAGCTGCATAGGAAATGAATCACAAGCAGTCCAAAAGCAGCAAATGTTAATCCTTCTTTAAATCTATTTTAGTTGGCATTCCACAGGGATACATTCTATATTAATACCTGGTAAGAAGCATTCCTAACTCTGGCCTAATGCACTAGGTGTATGACTTGTATTATCATCCCTTCAGTTAATTATTTAACCAGCTTCAAATTTCTGTACAAGGTGTTCTTAACATCAAGAAGTCCTTCACTGAATCTCAGCCTGTACTTTAATTCTAAAAAAAAAAACTCCTGTTCATCTCAGCCTTATCAGCAGTCACTAATTTTAATATCACATCAACAGATTGCACCGCTATAGAATAAATAGCACAGAATAAACTAGAGTGCCAGTGTAGAAAGTTTGACAATTATATTGATTACAGCTTACCACTATATAAGAAACTTGGTTAATTATATAATGTTAATGCCTGACTTGAAATGAATATGCACATCAGACAGTCAGCAGAACATTGCTTCATCCGAACGTTTTCTTTGTATCTGCAATACTAATCCGGCTACTAAAAAATTCAAATCAATTAAACTTGAGTAGAGCTGCAATAATATACTGCACAGCCAGACATCCCATTCGATTCTCAGCTAAAGCATCTTGTGGAGACATGTGTGTTCATTGCAGATTGTGCCAGGGCTGGTAACCGCCCGGCACGAAAAATCTTCTGCCAATCATTAGTGGACCGTTTTTCCGCTGGCGACCCCCTAAAAAAAAAAGACGAAAGAAACATTAAGAAAAGTAAATTAATTAATTAAAGAAATAAACAAAAATTGCGCCTTACGAGCCTGCCTGCATGGCGCCCAGGGCAGCGCGTGTAGTTCGCCTATGCCTAAGGCCGGCCATGCATACATGATGAAAGTGCTGGCAAATTAACCTTGATACAGGAGTAAGACATGCCATAGGATAGTAATTCATATAAATACTGTAAAACCAGAGAAACACTAGCCCTAGATGGGTTCTGGGTGGTTTGTTGGTACCAACTAGGAAACCTTTTTCTTTCCTTGTATATGATTTTCTAGTAGTGGGATTTCTTGCTTCCATCAGTACCTGTTGCACATCCTCAGAAGATAGCTGCATAAAAGGTATTAAGGCCCTACTATTCAGGCAGTCAGTTGTAATTATTTGGAGTCTGGTTGTATCAAACATCCCTGATATTTTTGTGAGAAAATCCAGTCTGTGAGGAAGCTTGTGGGAACTGCATCTGGTAAATTCCAAAAGAAGGGAGAACCACTGTTGCATGGGTCAGAAGGCAGCCACCACAATGATCTTTAGGAAGTCCTTCAGAATCTTCTGAATTAAAATCAGTGGGAATGATGGACAAGAGTGCAGGAACATTCCTGCCCATGGTAAAGAAAAGAAAAGGCATTGTTCTTCTAGACCTTCTTGCATGGAGTTCTGGAGTAGAATTTTGCTGGTTGATTGTTTAAGAAAGAGGCAAAAAAGTTTACCTGAGCAATTTCTCACAGATGGATCAAATGTTGTAAGACCACTTGATTCAGTTTCCATCCATGCTGGTCTGCCTTGGTCCTGCTCACCTTGTCTGCCAAACAGTTTTGCCAAGACACCTGTAGAGTAAAATTGAACTATAAAGCTATATCCCATGCTAACATGGCTGGTCTCTGAAAGAGGTCAGATCTGGTTCCCCCTTGCTTGTTTATGCACCACCTACCTGTAGTATTGCTTGTGACTACTTGAAGAGGTCCAGGGGATGCCAGATGATTTATAACAGCTAGCACCTCTTTCATGTTTTCGAGTTTGTCTTTCTTTGTCCTAAAGACTTTGCACTTTTATTCCCATTGACACTGCTCCCAAGCAAAGTCAGAGGTGTCTATATTAACTAACAGCTCTGGAGCAGGAGGGGAGAATGGGAGACCTGGATTCTGGGAAATTTCATGCCTCCACTAAGTTATTTCCCTTTTTACAAATCCCAGAACTGGGATTTGAAAATTGTGCATTGATGCTGGGACCAAAGATACTTGTGGAGTCTTGCAAGAGGTATCATAATAGACATGGACATCAGAAAACCCAAAATCCTGAGCTATACTCTCACTGTGACAGATGTCAGATTGGAAAACCCCAAGAATAGATCTAAATATGTATCTATTTTTTTTCCAGTGGAAGAAAAGCTCTTTGTACCGAGGTGTCTACCAGGCACCCCAAAAACACAATCCTGTGTGATGGAGTCAAAAAAGACTTTTGAATGTTCTTTTGGAATTTCAGCTTGTATAGAAGACAGGTGTGAGATTTCTGACACTTTGAAAAAGACTCTGCAAAGATAAACAATTTGTCTAACTTTGCAATGGACTACAACAGGAACTAGACACTTTGTAAACATCTGTGGAACAGTGGATAGCTCAAAGAGTAAGATGGGGAACTGATAATGTTATCTAGGCACATAAAAACCCTAATACCTGAAGTCTGGATTAATAGGAATGTGATGATATACATATGTTAAATCTAAGGATAGTAGAAAACTCAAATGTGGAAAAGGGGGTAATGGGTTGTGATGTGATATTCTGAAATTGTGCAGTCATAATCATGTCCAAAAAAACGATCCAGAATGGGTGTCCGGGAATTGTCTTTCTTTCTTTGCCACCAAAAACATTATTGAGTAAAATCCTTTCCCTAACTGTGGAGAAGGAACAGTTTTATTACCCCCTGAGATAGCATATGATGTAAAACAGGAGGGAAGAAAAAGGTTTGGTCTGGAGGGTGAAAAGAAATCCAATGTAAAGGATGAATTTCCTCCCACTGTCATTTATAACCTAGATGGATCACATTCAGCAACTATTTGCCTGAAAAAATCTGTTGCCAAAAGAGAAATAGAGATTCAGACTTTCCGGAAGGGATAAGGGACTGGCAAAGTGGGAGAGTCAACCAGGTCCTCTGTATAGTCATTCTGATTTGTTTGACAGTTTGACTGTCCTTTGTCCTAGGGAATTCCTGATTTTTTTAACCTCCTGCCATTGATTTTTAAACTTCTATGTACCAGTATTCTGCTCATACTGTTTATTTTGTTTCTTGCCAAAACTGGATGAGGGAACAGAACATCACGTGGAGAATTTAAAGAAAGAGCGTTAAAAAAATCTAATATATTCCCTGAACCAGCTTATTTCTCTCATCACACTTTCTAAAAACCTCTGCAGCAGTGGGTCTAAAAACTAAATCTTTATAGAAATAAGAAAACATTTTATTTTTGGCATCTTCTGGGAAGTTCTGAGAATGCAGCCATGTAAACCTTCTTAAAACAGTACCAGTGTCAGCAGCCTTGAATGTAGTATCTACAGAGATATATACACATTTCAAACAATGAGAAGTGATGTGAGAAAAACAAGAAAATAAACTACATAAAGCAGATGTTTTCCTCACAACAGGAAGTTGAAGTAAAAATATAAAATATTCCTCATACTTTCACAAGTAGTCAGGATAAACTTTAACATATGAAATAGACAGTTCAGAATTATAAAACTTAAAGTTACAGAAGCATACAGCATTTATTACAGAGTTACTGGTAAATGTCTGCATAGTCTGGTGCCACAGTCTGTGACAGGACTGCAGTAGTGGCAGTATTGTGAATTCTGCTCCAAGAGTTGTGCTTCAGTACTTTTTACAGTGGTATAATCCTGCTTAAAGTTGCATTCTGGTAGTTTGGTGGCTTAATGTGTCATGGGATTGCAGTAGTGGAAATATTGTGAATTCTGCTCCAGGATTTGTTGTTGAATAATTTTTATAGATGTATGTACCTGCTTAAAGGAAAACTCTGCCATCTTCTACAGTTTAAATCAACCCTCAGGCTTTTCTCCCTACAATATGGTTTCAGTATTGTGTAGGTACTATAAACCTGCTTGTACTTTTTAAAACTGTTATTTCCTTGCACTAGAATCAAAGGAAGTGAAAGCCCACCTACTTTTTTAAGCTTAACATCTCACATACTTTGCAGAGGAATTCATCTCTGCCTGCATGACACATCATAGACACAGCTAAATCTGTAGTTTACCCAGTCAGATACTGTAGTCAGTCTTAGATGGGCAATTATTCTTGCTAATTTCAGGAACACAGCAACTGCTATAAAAGAAAGAAAGAAATCTGTGGAACTGTTTTCCACTGTTTTCACTGCAAAGAGGAGGAGAACTTAACATTCCCCTTTCACAGTAAAACAAAGCAATGAGATTAGTCAGGGATGCAAAGATAGTTATCACCACTTCTGACAAATTTAAATAACAAGTCAGAAAATATTTTTTTACATATACACATATATGTAATGTATATGTGTATATGTGTATATGTACATACACACACACACACACATATACACATAAACACCTATGTAATTTGCTGGATTGCCAGCTGGCTTACAGACAGAACCCAGGAAGTCAGGACTGGTGATACAACCTCAATTAAGAGAACAGTTACACGCAGGGTACCTTAGGGCACCGTTCTGGGACAGCTCCTATTTGGCATCTAATTCTTGGAGGTAAAGGCTAATATCAAGGGCCTTGGGTTGATCAAGTTCACTGATGACTGCAAATTGGGAGCTATTATAGAGTCCCCCCATGACACAAACATCTTACAACAGGATCTAACACAGACAAATGACCAAAGTCACAGATTAAAACTCAATGCCAAGAAATGCATTATAGTGCCTTTTGGAAAAAACTGGCATCCCAGCTAATTACTCCACCAATAAGACACCCATCACAGTTGACTTGGTGGTCAGGGATCTGGGAATATATGTAGACAGTAATCTGGTCTTCTACTGAAATGTGGCTAAGACAGGAAGAAAATAATTCTATGTGGTCATCTTATAAGTAAGGGCATGACATCCAGGTCCAAGGAATTCACAGTGACACTTATTCAGCCCTTATCAGACCAATCAGTGAGTATAATGCCCCTTTTTCATGTACCTGACCAGGCATGTGCAACAGCTGGAACACCCACCAAAGTTCCTTACCTCGAGAATCCAGGGTATGAACATATTATGTTACATGGATTACCTTAAAGCCCTACCTCTATACAATGTCTCTTACAAGTTGCTGAGAGGTCATCTATGCTTGGCATACAAGATCTTCGGATCCAGCTTTGATAGACCATTTGCACATTCACAAAATAAACAGCATCAGAACCACTAGATCTAAGGATTTAAATTTTGCTTGTGACAGAAATAAGACATGTTGGAGAGAGAATATTGTAACAGAGATAAAAGAACATGAAGTGGAATCTTTAGAAAAGGGTAGGAGTATATTAGAAGGAAAAATGAAAGTTGTGGGAAGAATTAATACAGAAAAATGTTTTTCTAGGAGGAATGAGGTTGCTTTAATTATGTGGTATAGAACAATACATGTGACATATAATGATTGTAAATGTGAACTTGTTCATATGGTTTGATTACTTCTATATAAATTTAAGTTTGCCTGTGTCACAAGTGATAATTCAATAAATATGTTAAAAAAAGACACATTGGACAGACAGATAAGAGACTCACAAGATTCTCATGCTCTGGAATGGGCTCCCCATCCATGTGAAGCAAAGTCCATTCCTAACCCACTTTAAGAATAACCTTGACCAATCCACGGGAAGCAGGAAATTCACCCCGGGTCTGCCCCCCATGTCTCTGACAGAAAGAGACCGACAGTAATGCCCAAAGTTACATACTACACCCATATAACCTCAGAAACTTACTGACATATCAACTTCTAATAAATGCCCACAGTAGATAGGAACACAATTGAGTTGGATTACATGGCTAGGCTTATAAAGGCCATAGTGGTTGTTAGCCTAGTATATACATACAGACCTATGAAACTATGAATACACTTTTTTCCCCAACCGTATCAAAGGTTTTACTATCCTTGTCAGAAGAAGTATTAAAATTAACAAAATGCTTGACTGCACGTGGATTAACTAAAGCTATGGCATCTGGATCAGGTCTGGGATACGTGTATAAAAACTTGAAAGACTGAGATACTTTATACCTTCTAATGACTTTCTTAATGGCAGAAGGTTGGCTGTCAGAGAAATCATAGGTTGTGACAAAAATATCCTCCAATGCTGAGAGTGCTGGGGGGGGGGGGATGGGAGAGGGTTCAAAAAATTAATCTTGTAACAAATCATAATAGTTAAGGAACCGAGAAATCTCACTATTTTCCCACTGAAAACAATACTCCTTTGTGGAAATAGTCCCAGGGGAAAGAGTATCCCTCACAGGGATTTTCAGATACCAAACCCTCCTCAGAATTCAGAGACCTGAGGAGAAAACACTGCATTTGTCCCTTCGCAGTCCCCTATAGAAATAGTCTCAGGGAAAGAGAATCCATCACAGGCATTTTCAGATACCAAAACTTCCTCAGAACCTGATCAGAGACCTGAGCAGAAAACACTGCATCTGCCCCTTCACAGTCCCCTACAGATTCCACTTTTCAAATCTCTACATAGAAAGTGTAATCCCTTTTCCTTTTACCAGAAACTACCTTACAAGAAGGATCAAGAACTTGTACAAGACCCTGAGCCAATCCAAATAAATTACCCTTGCCCTGAGTAACTGACATGGAGAAAGTAAATGTCTAGTTTTCAGTTTCTTTTTGGCAGGAAAGTTAGGAAAAACAGACCTAGTTTTTCCAGCAACAGCTTCCTCAGGGATGGACACAACATTCTGGCGAAGCTGAGGCATATGCCCTGCCCCTTCTTCCATGGCTGACAAGAGTGGCTCTCCCTTACCCACTGAGGGACCCCAATAGTTGGAGAGAACATAGCTAACCTCAGGTCTATGGTGGCTGTATGGACAATACCAGAAGGATTTGAAGAAAAGGAACAGAGGTCTGAGGAACCAGATTTGGCCACAGCAGAGTAACCCACTTGTGGCTGAGGCAAATTACGAACCTGCTGTGATAGCAAAGGCTGCTTAGTTATTTCTTGGTTTTTTTTTTTTTGTGGCTGGAAGAAGGTGTCAGACTAAGGGACTGGAAGTTTGTTCCATGTCCAAGATAAGATGTTGCTCATTTCCTAGGAAAGCTTGGCAGCAATACTCAGTAAAATAGGAACGTAATAACAAAATTAATTTACTCAACAAAAACACAGTAAAAAGGGCTTTAAATACTTCCACCAGCCCTGAAAAGTAAAGCAGTACAATTTCTCCACAGAAAAAGTAGTTTTAAACAACCTTTAACAACTTTTTTATCCCAAAAGTAAAAAGTATGCTCCCATTAAAAAGCACATAAGTCATGAGACAGTCAAGGAACACACTTTTATCCTAGCTTAAAAGTATTTGTTTATCACAAACAGTTAATAAAAATAAGTTTAAAAAAAATGTAAAAGGTTTTCCCCTGAAGGGAACTTATGTGCCCAGCAAATAAACAGCGTTAGCTGACCAACGTTCCTCGAAAGCCTGCAGAGGAGTGCTCTTTTCAGCAGCAGGAAAACTGAAGAGCTTGAAGCCCAAATCCTTCTTTTTAGTTAGACCATCTTAAGCTGACTAATGGTTTAGGTGTGGGAAAGGTGCTCTGAAGCTTTACAAGCCATCTCTGGCTGTTGTATCCTAAGCAGGATATAACCCATATTGTTCAGTTTAGTTCAGTAATGATCACAATGAAGAACATCATGCACAAGTGGTCACAATTTGACTTCTCCCACCACTATTTTGCCTTTACTGCTGTATGTTCATTCCTATGCGTTAACTTCTTTCCTTTCCTTTACATTTAAGTTATTTTAACCTCTCATATATTCCCTTATTTACTCTCCTTACATAATCTCTTTCTCTTTATTTTTACTTCATCCAGATTATACCTGATACTTAATGTTGAATAAATTACCTATTCTCATCTAACTTTTTAATAGTTCAGAATAACTGTGCTTCCAGGAAGGTTAAGCAACTGGTCTACCACTTATGCTACAACACTTGATTAATGAATTTTACTGTATAGTAAGTCTGCGCTGATGGCACAGAGACACAAAGGCAACTTGGGTTCAACAAGCAGGAAATGATAAGCATGCCAGTCATGGTGGGGGGGGGGGGTGTCCCGAATGGCTCAGCTGTGACACCATGGAAAGTGAAGGCTTTGCCACAGCAGTGAGTCAGTGCAGAGAAGATGTGGACCATTGCTGCCCAAGCTGGTGACTGCAGCTGTTGCCATTACTGCCAAATTTATTTATTTTTTTTAATTTTATTTTACATTTGTTGACCGGGATAGTCTAACTGGATTTATGTCCATTTTCAGTAGAGTCCCGGGGAGATAAGCTCCAACAGATTACTAGACTACTAACATACAGGTACTAGTTGTTATACAGTTAAATACTACAAATTTTAAACAGTTCAGGAATCTTCACAGTTTATACAAAAACATGTTACAAGCATTAGATAAGATATTTTAGACTTTATGTACAAGACTTCATTAGTAACTAGAAAGTAATTGTTAAACAAATACATACTTCAAGTTTCAACAGTTCAGCAATGCTCAGTTTAAACAATATTTGTTGCCTGCCTTAGGTAGGATGCTTTAGAATTATATGCAGAAGGAGTACGCATGCTCAGGATAAAAAGGGCATAGGCAGGTCCCATTGGTGATGCAGTTTCTCACATCATCACCAGACAGTGAGGATTAAAGCCACATCAAACATACTCAGCTGCCAGGATGCTAACAAAGGCACAAATAACCCTCATGTGCCTGTATGATATCTACCCCCAGCAGCTCTAATCCTGATACTTTACTGAGTATGTTCTTTGTACATGGGAAATTAATGTGTGGAGTATGGTCAGGGGGATGGTTTGATGGTGAATAGCTTGGTGATAAAAAAGACACACAAAAAAGTTTACTGGTTAGCAACATAGTATATAGAACAGCAAATACTAATGCATGTATGTATTAATTTCAGTAATTTAATGTATTATAAAGAGCTCCAAACTAAACTAAGATCTAGTTTGCTAAAGTGAAAGAAAACTGAACTTGCTGCCATTACAATTTTATCAGTAAGTTCAAAAAACAAACTGCAGAACTTTATTACATCTCCACTTTTTGACTGAAGATGGTTCAGATAGCTTTTTTTATTTAGAAAATATTTTTCCAATTAATGGGAGAATTATTAATTAATAATTAGTTATTATTTGTGTAGTTAGTTATATTGTGTTAAAGCATTTCTCTCTAGATCATAGGTGAATAACTCCCTTGAAGGGACATTTTTAGCCTAGCCAATAACTCAAGGTCAGAATCAAACCCTGTACCTTGTTTTTATGAGGTGAGGTTTCAAACGTTATGCCAAACCCAACACTTCTTTGCTGAAAGGCATCTATTTTAGATCCAGTTGGACTTTCACAGTAAGCAAAGATAAATAAATAATCAAACTTAAAGAATAAAAAGATGCATAGTCACTATTGCAGTATCAATGGCAAAAATGGAACTCCGTGTTTGCCTGCTTGGGTGTGTGTCATTTTATATATCTAGGCACAGCTGGTCTAAACACATTTCACTGAACAAAGCATAACTCAAACAAAACAATAAAAAAACAGGAAATGTTTT
>NC_056729.1:1628194343-1628419343 GCF_019279795.1 Protopterus annectens
GCAATCTTGTATGTACCTAATTTTGTCTGTGCTGGAGCTTTTCTCCCCAGGACTCCATTGAAAATGGGTTCTTTTGGCCAAATGGACTATCCTGGTAAACCAACTGCAAATAAATAAATAAATAAATAAATAAAAGTGAAAAAAAAAAAAAAGTAAATATTTTTTATTTTAACTAAAACCTGAGTGTTGCAGCACTGCATGGAGACAGGTTATAAATTGTAGCAACTTCTTCTTGTTTTGGCTTTTTCCCAGTTAGGTGTCATCACAGTGGAACAATGGCCTGCAGAATGATTCGCAGTGGAGTTTTACTTTGTCAAGTTGCCAGCCCGGTGCACAACCTTCCACAGAAGGCACATACACGCACACACACACAGGGCCAATTTAGACTGTCCAGTCCACCTACAGCATGTCTTTGGGACGTGGGAGGAATTCAGAGCACTCAGTGGAAACCCACATGACCACAGGGAGGACATCTAGACTCTGCACAGAAGGCACCCCAGCTGAGAATCGAACCGAAGAACATCTTGATGTGAGGCAGCAACGCTAACCTCTGCACCACCACGACCGCCCAGTATAAACTATAGCAACTGTTTGTTGCATTTGTAGCAAGCAATTTGCTACAGTTTAAAAAGGAGACCTTTTTTTTTTAAACTAAAGTAGAAGCACTGTAGCACTCCATGCAGACAGTGTTGAAGGAGGGAGGGTTGGGAGTAGGGCACAGAAACAGGACCTAAATAGTTTGGCAGGAAAGGGGGCAGGTGTTGTGCATCTGGCCACAGGGTCTTAGATTAACTGAAATAAACTGATCACTTATAATGTATGGATCAGCTTATTAAACACCCAAATGGGGTTGATTAAATACATATACACAAACAAGCTCAGGGTTGTGTTTTGCTGATTTTTTTTCTGTTTACACTACTACATAAGTATACATTGTGCATTTAAATGTTGATTCAAGGATGCTGTATATTGATTCAAGGATGTGTATGTACTCTGTGGACTGTCACTTGCTACCCAGATGGCTGGGTGCACATTTTGAGGTAATATCCACAAACATGGTACTGTCCTTGGCACACTATCTCCATATACAGTTTACTTCTTACTCTTGTGGCTAGAGTTGTAGCTAAAAAGCAACTGAGAAGAGACAGATACTTAACTGGTCAACAAGTAAGTAAAATAAAATTAGTTTAAACTAAAGTGCAGGGTGATAGCTTAGAGGCATAATTTTATTTTACTTTACATTTGTTTACACTGATTACAACAAACAATTTGTAAGTACTGCCCAGGTGAAATATTTATCAAAGAAGGAACAGTGGAACAAAGGGGCAGTAAGCTGTACATATCAAAAATATAAAAGAAAGTAAGAGTGTATGTCATAATCTGTGCAGAAGCAATTAATAGATGTGCAAACAATTATGACAGAAATGCACACCTTACAATTTACCTGATTATATTTCAGGTTTATATCATGGTTGCTAATGCTGTGGAATAATGAGAATGGGGGTGGGGTGGGGTTAAGAAGCATTACTAGTTGAGAGATAGGAAGGTGAGAAGTTGAGAAGCCCTCCTGTCGCTCATCTAGCCAAGATGAAGTAGACGAACACTGTGGGCTCTTTTCAAGCAGCTTTATTATATAAAAACATAAAAAAAATATATACAAATTAATTGTCTCATGCATTGCTGCTCACACTGTGGCTGTACTCACTATGTCGAGGTTGCTGTGTATCTCACACTGGGTCTGGAAATGCGACCAAGTCGTGTGACATATAAATTGTAATTGGATTTAGCAACTGGGATTGTCTCTGCTGAATGTTCAACCTTAGGGACATTATGAACATTAACAGAAACAGTAGTGGGAATCAAAACGTTCTGGAACAGGAACATTCTCTGAATCACTCTGAGATTTAGAGTCTATTTCATAGGAACATTACTGCGATAATAGTTCTGATACATGAAGTAGATGTCTGTGATTTATTGTGTACTCCCCACCCTCAGATTTCACAAGACAGGATCTCAACTCTTCACATATATTCGCTACTTGACCAATCCGGTAGAGATTTTTCCCCATTTACATCCTCACTGTCTCGCCTTCTTTCAACAGACAAAGAAATCTGCTTGATTTGTTGTAGCTGGACTTCTGGAAAGAATGTTTTCTAAATAATTGGGCTTTGATTGCTTTGTTGTTTTTGGCTTTAGGCCTCAGTAAACTGAAACTGATAGGCAATGTTGTTCAGATTTGCCTAGACAGAAGTCTCTGAGCAGGTGAGCAAGTATATTATCACTAGGTATGTTTCTGAGACTGTGTAAATTCAAAAAGACATTGGTATTGTCACGTTTTGACTTCTCAATTAATTGCTTTGCACTCTGTACTGCACGTTCAGCTAGTCCATTTGACTGCGGATATTCTGGACTACTAGTAACATGTACAAAGTTCCATTCTCTTGCAAATTTCTGAAACAACTGACTGGTAAATTGGGTACAATTATCAGAGACAAGCTTTTATGGACTTCCATGGATTGAGAAATGACATTTCAGCTTGGTAATAACAGTAGTGGACATTAGGTTAGGTAGTAAATTGATCTGGAACTAGTTCGAATAAGAGTCTACCAGTACTAAGTAATGTTTATTGTTCCACTCAAATATGTCAGTGGCAACTGTTGACCAAGGTAGTTCAGAAACTTGACTTAGCTGAAGTGGTTCTTTTTGCAAATATGGTTTAGTGCTATTACATACTGAACAACAAGAAAGTACTCTATCAATGTCATTTGCTAAAGAAGTCCAAAATACTAATCCTCTTGCCCTTCTTTTGTTAGCTTCAGAACCTGGGAAACCACAATGCAAAATCTAGATGTATTTGTGTTGTAAGGGAGCAGGAACAACAATTTTAGGACCTTTGAAAATAATGCCATCTTCCATCACCATCTCATCTCTGTAAGGAAAGTAAGGTTGCACTTCAGGTGGTACACTAGATTGCTTTGATGGCCATACACCATTAATGTAGTGATTCAGATTTTGCAAAATTGGATTAGTCTTTGTATGATCTCTTAGCTCATCAAGTCTAGTGGCAGAAAAATTACGCACTTCCATGATATTGAAGTCAAAATTTTCTGTGTCAAGCTGTTCCATTGTATTTCTGGGTGATCTGGATAAGGTATCAGCCAGATAAAGAAGTTTGCCTTTTGTATAGACCATTTTGAAGTTGTACTTTTGCAATTTAAGCATCATTCTTTGCAATCTTGCTGGAGCTGAATGCATAGGCTTCTTTAAAATAGTAACCAGAGGTTGATGATCAGTTCCAATCTGAATATCTCGACCATAGGTATAATCATCAAACTTGGAACATGCAAATACTATTGCCAAAAGTTCTTTCTCAATCTGAGCATATTACATTTCAGTTTGACCAAGTGTTCCAGATGCACAGGCTACTGGTCTACCCTCTTGAAGAATAACTGCACCAAGACGAAATTTTGAAGCATCGCAGGAAAGAATTATTGGTTTGTTGACATCATAGCATCTTAATTTAGGTGGAGTAGCAATTTTCTGTTTAATTCTGGTAATGTTCTACCCATGACCATGAAACACACTTACGTGTTAGCTCTCTCAAAGGTGCTGTCATCTCACTGAAGTCTGGTATAAGCTTGCCTAAATAGTTGACCATACCAAGAAAACGTTGTAGAGCTTGTACATTATCTACTGCTGGCATCTCAAGAATGGCTGCTTGCTTGGAGGGGTCTGGTTTCAAGCCAATGTTAGTAAATAAATGACCAAAATACGTAACTTCTGTTAGTCTGAATTTGCACTTTAGAGGGTTAAGCTTTAAGTTCACTTCACGTGCTCTGTCTAGAACTCTCAAGATTTCTGTCATGCTCTACTTCACCACTGCCTCCAACTAATAAATCATCTACTATTATGGCTCAAGGATAACCTGAAAAAAGTTGCTCCCTTGCACACTGAAAGACTTCTCTTGCAGAATTTACCCCAAATGGCATCCTAAGAAATCTGTATCTTCCAAATGGGGTACTGAATGTAGTCAGTAATGAAGATTTACAGTCAAGCATCACTTGCCAAAATGAACTTTTTGCATCTAGGACAGAAAAAACAGTAGCATTTGGTATTAGAGCTTCGACTTCTTCAACTTTATGCATGGGATGATGCAGTCTTTTCAATGCTTTATTCAAATCTCTTGGGTCAATGCATATTCTGATTTTGAAAGGAACAAACAAACAAGTAGACAATAATCAACGTTGTAGACCACAAAAAGCACGATGATAATTAGCGCTTTCATCCACTTTTAATCCACACGTGAACTTCTTCAGAATTCTGAAGACGTTCACGTGTGGATTAAAAGTGGATGAAAGCGCTAATTATCATCGTGCTTTTTGTGGTCTACAATGTTGATCATTGTCTACTTGTTTGTTTGTTCCTTTCAAAGTTTTTCGGCTTAGGTCCGTTGTTCCAGTTGGGCATATTCTGATTTTGTCTGAGCCTTTCTTGTGAGTTGCTACCATGGTATGACACCCATTCAGTAGGTTCTGTAATTGGACAAATTACACCTTGCTGCACCATTTTGTCCAACTGAGCTTTGACTTTATGCTGTATAGCTTCTTCTTCTTCTTTCGGCTTTTCCCAGTTAGGGGTCGCCACAGCATAACTCCGGTCCGCTAATGATTGGTAGTTGATTTTTACATGCCGAGTTACCAGCCCTGACGCACAACCTTCAATGAAGGTACGCCCTTTCACGCATGTCTCCATGCAGAAGACGCTCTGAGAATCGAACCGGACAGCATCTTACTGTGAGGCGACAACGCTACCGCAGCACCACCACTGTATAGCTATTGGAACTTTTCTTGCAGGTCTGACTACTGGACTGATCTCTGGGTCTAACTTCATAGAATACATAACTGGAAGTTTGCCCAACTTGCCATCAAAAACATCAGCATACTCTAAAAAAATAGTGTTAATGAAGCTGGAACTGGGACATGTGCCTATTTGATGAACTTCTTTGGTAAAATAAAGCAGATTCATTCTCAAACTGTCTCTGAGACCTAATGACGACTGCACAGGTCTTCGATCTACATAGAATAATAAGCTATAACAATTCTTGGCCACATAACACAAAAGCACTACTGAGCCTTCGGTTTGAATTTCCGTCACCTTCATAAGCAATAAGTTACGCACAACTGGTCAAACTTAGTTGTTCATCAGCTGTCACCTTAGTAAATGTGTCTGCTGACATAACATTACACTTTGAACCAGTGACTACTTTGAGCTCGGTAGATTTACCATTGATCTGGACAGTACAAAATACTTCATTCTTTGCCAATAAAACTACTGCATCAATCTTTACACCAATCACCGATACACCATCTACATAGAAAGAAGACTGTTGCAGTTCAACTTAATCAATTTGCTTTTTCAAATAACCCTTCTTTGTAATAGTATGAGGCTTATTTGATTTGTAACATTTTTGAAAATGGTTCAGTTTCTTACACTTATGATATTGCTGATCAAATGCTAAGCACATTTCTCTTTTAGACTCATGGTTGGCACCACAATTGCGACAGTTAACAATAAATCTTGACTTGGGTTTTGCTGATTCACCTTTGTACGGCATTAAGCATGCTCCTTTAACTTAACTAGTTTTAGAACTTGCTGGAAGACTGCGGGTTTATCTTGCCACACCTACAGAGGCTACAGCTGTTTCTGCCTGCCGCATGTTGCATGCTGTCTACATTTGCTCTGGAACCTGCCAAAACCATGCTCTTGTAACTTGCAAGCATATTTGTGTGCCTTTCTGTAACTTCATGAATTTGACAAATCTCAATAGCTTTGCTCAGTGTTAATCACTGTCACAAAGCAAAATCTTTCTCACAGTAGCATTATTAATACCACACATGAGCCTGTCCTTTATTAACTAATCTTTCAAGTCACCAAACTTACACATTTTAGCTTTGTTTCTCAGGTCAGTAATATAAGCTGCAAAAAGTACAGTTGTGTACCTACCATAAATGTAGATGTTCGCGTGTATTCACTGTTTCAGTCATTACACTTGGGTTATCCTGCTGGCAGGCTACCCGCAGTCGGCCAGAATTCCAAAGTCTAGGTCCGGCGTCAGTTGCTGTCGCCTCTTCCCTGACGTCAGTGTGCCAGGGGTATAAAAGATGCAGCCGATGCCATTTTCTTCAGTTTTTCTTGCCCCAGATGTCAGGTGCCCCCACATATTAGGCTGAAAATTATGCCAATAAGTATGCATGCACATAAATAAACATTTCCTTAATCTACAAGAAAATACACCACATAGGTTGTATAGGATAGAGAAGTACAGATAAGTCCCAGCAAAGAAAAGGGGGATGGTGGGTGGGTAACCTGGACTGCAACAGTGAATACACTCGAATATCTACATTTATGGTAGGTACACAACTGTACTATGTTCATCGTGTTTCACTGTTGCAGTCATTACACTTGGGTTGAATCCCAAAGCTGAGGTTGGGTGGCTGGGTCTAAGTAGGATTAGGAGAGGCTATAAGGCCCTGCAGAACTGCAGTGGCAAAGCCTGTTCTGGATTTAGAGTAGAGAGGTAAGTGGTAGTACTTGGTAAAAGTGTGCACTGAACTCCAAGTTGCAGCCTCTAAAATGTCTTTGGTTGGTACTCCTCTGAGGAAGGCTGTTGAAGTGGCTGCTGCTCTGGTTGAATGAGGCCTAATGCCCTTAGGCACTGACTTTCCATGTTGTGAATAGCAGAAACGAATGTAGTGGCCTATCCATTTTGAAATAGTCTGCTTTGAGATAGCCTTTCCTTGTGATCCTGCAGCATATGCTACTAAGAGTTGCTCAGTCTTTCTGAAAGCTTTAGTTTTGTCCAAATAGAAGCGCAGCTATCTGTGTATGTCCAAAGAATGCAGAAATCTCTAACCCTTATTCTGTGGGTTTGGATAAAAGGTAGGCAAATGAATGGTTTGGTTAAGGGCCACACTGGACCTTACCTTAGGCATAAAAGTCTGGTTCGTCCTCAGAGAAACCCTGTCTGGATGGAAAATAATAAAAGGTTCCACAGCCGTGAGTGCCTGTAACTCTGAGACTCGTCTTGCAGAGGTAATTGCTAGGAGCAGAGCTGTTTTCCAAGATAAGAACTTTATTTCAGCTGTATTGGCTGGCTCAAAAGGTGGCAGTGTGAGTTTTTCCAAGACATAATTGAGGTCCCATGCAGGTATTGGTGCTCTCCTTGGAGGTCTTATGTTTTTGGCCCCTCTGAGGTACTGTCTTAGCAACGGATGTGAAAAAATTGGTGGTTCCGTATTGTAATGAGCTGAAATGGCAGAGGCATGGATTTTAATTGATGAAAAGGATAAGCCTTTGTCCAGTACCTCAGTTAGGTATTGTAAAATCTGAGGAATATTTGGTACAAACGTGTCAATTCCTTGTGCCTGGTTCCAAGCACAGAATCTTTTCCATTTTTCTGCATAAGATTTTCTGGTACTGGGCCTCCTGGCCTCCAAAATAACATCCATCACTGCTTTAGAGAGAGGTGTGCTCTAAATGGCTACATTATCTGCCATGCTGCCAGATTTAGGGTTCTGAGTTGGCTGTGCAGGATCTGATTGTTTTGTTGGGTCAGTAAATAAGGAATTAGAGGCAATGTCCAGACTGGGCCTTGAGACAAGCTCTTTAGGATTGGGTACCAGTGCTGGCGGGGCCAGTCTGGAGCAATCAGAATCATTTTGGCTTCTCTTGTCTGACCTTTAGGAGTACCTTGGGGAGGAGAGGCAGAGGAGGAAAAGCATATACTGTTAGGGTTTTCCAGCTGAATGATAGAGCATCCACTTTCCATGTTTGCTTGTGATAAGTCCTTGTGCAGAATCCCTGTAGTTGGCAGTTGTGAGGGGAGGCAAATAGATCTATGTCTGGGCATCCCCATTTCTTTATTATCATGCTGAAGACTTGTGGATCCAGTTTCCACTCGTGGAGATCTGTGAGGTTTCTGCTTAGTTCGTCTGCCAGAGTATTTTTCTTTCCTGGCAGGAATTGTGCTTGCAGGTGTACTTGATAAGTCAATGCTGTGTCCCACAAAGTCATGGCTTGTCTGCAGAGGGGGTAGGAATGAGTGCCTCCCTGTTTGTTTATGTACCACATGACTGTGGTATTGTCCGTCCTTATCAGTAGTTGTCCTGGATGGAGTAGATCCTTGAAAGCTGTCAGGGCATTCTGAACAGCTAGCATCTCTTTTTGATTGATACGAAGATGCCTTTGGCTTGTGGGCCATGTGCCCTGAATACATTTTCCTGCCATGTGGGCCCCCCCAGGCATAATCTGTTGTTATTGACTGCCTGGCTGTGGGTAGGGTGAATGGCTGTCCCTTGTTGTGGTGACAGGCCTGTGCCCACCATCGAAACTCCTGTTGTAGGCAAGGTAATGAGGGTAATTAAAGTTTTCAGGCTGTGACAATGTTGAGTCCAAACACTTTTTAGATACCATTGTAGTTTCCTCATATGCAGTCTGGCATATGGAATTAGCAGAATGCAGGATGCCATGAAGATCAAAGCCTGCAGAATTTTTCGTGCAGATAACTGGGTCTTTGTTGCCAACATTTTGAAGTAAGAAGTCAGTTGCCTTTGTTTGTCTGGCGTGAGA
Organism: Protopterus annectens; assembly: GCF_019279795.1. NCBI lineage: Eukaryota > Metazoa > Chordata > Ceratodontiformes > Protopteridae > Protopterus > Protopterus annectens. Next base: position 1,628,202,972 of record NC_056729.1, read on the forward strand.
TAAGCCATCTGGGCAGTTGTAGTTAAGCTTGCACCCAGGAATATTATATCTTGAGAGGGTACTAGTTTTGAATTCTTTTCGTTTCCTGTGTACCCTAGGCAAATTAGTAATCTTTTTACAAACGCCAGATGCTTTAGTAGAATGTCCTTATTCTCTGCTTGAATAAGGCAGTCATCCAAGTAAGGATATATTTGAATTCCTCTTTGTCTGCAAAATGCAATTACTGGTGCCAGGCATTTTGTGAGGACTCTGGGCGCAGTAGATAAGCCAAAGGGCAGTGAAGAGAATTGGTAGTGCATTGAGCCAGCTATGAATCTGAGGTATCTTCTGCAAGATTGTCTGATTGGAATATGCAGGTATGCCTCTTTTAGGTCCAAAGTTACAAGCCAAGCCTTCTTGCCCAGCATGGGCAGAAGCTGCTGCAGAGTCAACATTTTGAATTTTGGAACATCCATAAATGTATTTAGAGTAGACAGGTCCAGTATTGGTCTCCAGGCCTTGTCTTTTCTGGGTACCAAGAAAAGTCTTGAGTAAAATCCTTGTCCCTGCTCTTCCTGTGGTACTTGCTGAATGGCCCTCATGTCCATGAGGGATGAAATTTGTTTTTGTGCCTCTGCCCATTGATCGTCTGGCAGGTCTGGCATACCTTTTGCCCTTGGCAGGGTGTGAAAGTGGAACCTGTAGCCCTGGGACACTATATTCAAGACCCATTTGTCCTGGGTGATCATGTGCCAATTTTGAGAAAAAGTGCTAGTTTCCCCCCCAAGGGGGCTGCCAAAAGATAAGTGCTTGGTGCTGGCAGAGGAAAGGCATTGGGACTGTTTCCTGTATGGCTGTGATTTGTCTTCTCCGCTTTTGGAGGTAGAAGCGCCCCACTGTTTAGGCCTGTATGAGCCCTGGGGCTGGGATCTGCCTCTGGGGCATCCGTATCTGCCTCTTTGTGGCCTGTCTGACACTGGAAAGGACCAATTCTTTGTAGGCCAGTTCCTGCTAAATTTGTGTGGTTGTACCTGTAAGAAATCATTTACTGTTTGCATACATTTCGCTTTGTCCTCCATTTTCTTCAACACCTCGTCTCCTTTAACACCAACTAAGGTATCATGCTGCAATGCAGCATCTAATAATTTTGCTTTAACATGATCAGGCAGATTCTGTTCCTTTAACCAAGCATGCCTCCTAATGACAGAACCCATAACTGCAGCCCTGCAAGAGGCCTCCAGAGAATCAAAACCACATTGCAATGTATGATTTCCCACTTGTTCAGTTGCATGCAATAAATCCTGCATTTCCTTATTTTCTGCACAGTCAGAATTTGACATTTTCTGCTTTAGCAGTTACATTAAATATTGCTGATATTTAAGCATATGAAATTGACAATTTAAAGCCCTCACAGCTAAAGTAGCAGAAGTGTAAATCTTTTTCCCCATCTGTCTAGTGCCCTTAAATCTCTATCAGAGGGATAGGGTTTTTTGCAGTAGAAGCCTTGACCACTTTGGGACCCGGAGAAATAGTTTCTGGGTCAGCAGCTGGGTTTTTATAAAGAAATTTATGTGAATCTGGAACCCTGTAGTATCTGTCTGGTTTAACAGGGGCAGGAGGTAAAGAGTCAGTAGAAAGCCTGGACTCTGAAAATACATCATCTACAATGTCTAACACAGGAGGAATAGCTTGAGGTAGTAAAAGAAAATCTCTAAGCCTTTTCTTAGATTCTGAGTAGTCTTGGCTCTCCCAGTGGAAGTGCTCTCTCATGGTATGCAGGGTTTCCCCAAAAGAATAATCCTCAGGCGGTGAGGCTGAAGGGATAGATTGTTCAGCATCAGAATCCTCATAAGGAGGAAGAGAGTATTCCTGTGCAGAAGAGGAGTCAGAGGAAATGGAAACCTGATCAGAAGATTCATATTCTGTCTCTTGCCTAGGCCTCTTGTCAGGAGGGGGATGGGAACACCTGATCAAGGTAATTAGGTCTTCGGCCATTTTGAGCATCTGTTTTTTAGGCATAGAAGTCTGTCCAAGAGAATGCAGTACTAGCTTTAGTCTTTTTGCTTTGGAAGCTGAAGTAGGCTTTACATATAACTGTGTAGGTCTGAAAACACCCTCAGAAGCCGATGCCTGCTCAGCGGCTCCGGACCCATCTGAGGGAATAGTTTCCGAGTGTCCAATACCTTGAGTATCCAGAGGCCTAGCTGGCTGCACGTGGGAGTCATCAGCGGCTTGTGGCTCTGAGGTAGCGGGCACCAGGGGCTGTGAAAGCGCCTCACTGAAAACCGGCGAGTGGCTTAGCGGAAGCCTTGTCGTCGGTTTTGGACCTCGGATGCCTGTCCTTTTCTTTTTCCTTGTGCTTTTTATAAACTCCAGTCGTCGGCTGTTCCGATGGCATTATATAATTGAATCTTTAGCCAAAGTAATGAAAGGCAAAATAGTACCGACGCTTAATAGTGCGTTGGTTAAATCTAGCACAAAACTGACAGCCAGCAACATTGTGATCAGGGCCTAGGCAAGGAATACAGTAAGAATGAAAATCCTTATGAGGTATTTGCTTCCCACAAGAAATACAATTGCTAACTTTTTCTGACATCGGACTGGAGCAAGAAAAAAGTTTTCCCCTTAGCTTTAATGAAGACTTTGGATCTGAAATTTATTTATGAAAATCTCCGGAGTCGGCCAACCGGCACTTACAAACTGCTTATGCTTCGGGCACCATGCAGCAATAAAGACTCAAGAAAATGGCATCGGCTGCATCTTTTATACCCCTGGCGCACTGACGTCAGGGAAGAAGCGACAGCAACTGACGCCGGACCTAGACTTTGGAATTCAGGCTGACTGCGGGTAGCCTGCCATCAGGATAACCCAAGTGTAATGACTGTAACACTGAAACACGATGAACATCTTTCTCCTTGCTTTTTATCTCTTGTGCAAAACAAATGCCTCTCTAATGTAACATTGGTCTGTGGGTTGCACATTTCTCTAAATTTGCACTTCAAACACTAGGGGTCTTCCCTTGATTCGGCCTGTACAATAATATAACGATTTGCCCCTTCACTTTCATATACTGCTGGTGCATATACAAATGAACGCTCTCTTTCCATGGCCTGTGACCCTGCTAGATTTAGCAAAATGAATGTCCTGGTGCATGCATCTTTATCAGAATAAGCTGCTTATACGACTATATCGTACACTTGCTCAAATATTCTCCAATTCTCTGCAATATTCTAATCAAATACAAGTGGTAGCTGTTTACGAAAACCTGCCATATTAATATATCGCAGTGAAGACTTTTGCCAGTATGCACGAACACATGCACATGTACATTTGCCTGAACTTTATGCCAGTACTTGAACCTATGCCCAATAACACAACAAGCCACTGTATGACTGAACTTTGCAAAATATGTTTCCCAGGCACTGTAATACTCTTGAAAAGACCTCTTATCATTTTAAGAAACATTTCAAAATAACTGCACTGTGCAAATAAACTGGACAGAAGAAGCTCAGAGTAAGAAACATTTCAAAGTAATTGCACTTTGTGAATAAACAGTACACTGACATTTCCCCAAAATGGTGGTACTTTGCTAAACAACTCTGTATAGTGCAAGAAACACTTTGTAATAGTGGCACTCTGTGAATAGACACACCCAACACAAGAAACTTTTCGAAATGGCTATATTTGATTGCACTTTATGAAATAGTGGTACTTTGCACACAATAAACTCTTTGGAATAAATGCACAGTAATACACACTGTAAGCACTTTTGCACACTTTGAGATACTGTGAATTACTCTAGTTATACTATTCAGAGTTCCAATCAATGTGAAGTAGTAGTTTATGCCAAAACACAGTAATCCACCAAAAAACATGCAGTCGCCTTGGTTTATTTATACTTTTTGCGCTTTGTTATATTCATTTTGCTCATTTAATCTCTTTTCATGCCCATTATGTTTTCTTTTGCTCATTTTAACTCTAAACATACTCGTTTTACTTCAAACATGATCGTTTTGCAATTCTGAGGTAATTCTGAACCCTTTATGTGCTTTTCTGATGTTCGTTTTATTAAATATCTTGATTTCAAACACTTTGTTTAATTAATAAACTTTTTATGCTTCGCTTGTTTAATAAACATTTTCACACTACTCATTTGCTTAGTAATGTGTTTTGAGCCCATGAAATGCTCTGTTTAATCGTGCAAGTTTTCATTACCTTTAATTCGTTTCTGACCCTCTTTTGTATTCGGTTCACTTAGTTTGCCTTCACTGTTATTTCTGCATCTTATGGCTCTGAAAAGCAGTTTCTGGAATCCCTGTTCTGACACCATGTCTCTCGTCTAGTCAGAATGAAGTAGACGAACATTGTGAGTTCTGTTCAAACAGCTTTATTATATGCAAACATAAATATATATACAAATTAGCTGCCTTATGCATAGATGTTTACACTCTGGTAGTACTCACAAAATGGCACTGAAGCTAGCACGTACCTGCTATTTATATGCACATTCAGGTCTTAAAAATGCTTCTTAAAGGTACAACACATATGTTATTCTACACCTCCTGTGTGGCAAGTGCAGTTTGATTTGGTGTGGAAGAATTTTTAAGTTTAGCTCTGAAGGTAGGAAAGGGGTTCCAGAGCAATGAGTGGTTGATGGGGTGTATTCTGGTTTGTCAGGGTTGAACTGAAGGTTTATGGTATAAGGTGCATTCGGTGGTTATTTTTTTTTTAACTCCTACTTTATCTAAACAGAAAGGAAATTTACTTCTGCCATTTTCTGATAGGGACTGGTAATCTAGAAAAGCATTGTCTTAAATGCCTCTCTGCATCTTTGTCACATGTATACAAGTTATAACCCATTTTTTTCCCTTTCATTTTAGTACAAAACAAACTTGTAACATGCTCCTTTACTAATTTGTTAATGATGTAAATTTACTAACCTCACCATTAAAAATGCCAGACCCAGTAATGCAAGCCCTGACACTTTGAAAATAAAGTTGCAGTTCTCAGAAAAAACAGTGAATTCTGAAACTTTACTTTACACCTATAAAGGATTTTAGCAGGACATCAGGGAAATGCAGCCTGACCCAATTGCATCCAGAGGTACAACACAAAGCAAGGTAACACTTCATAGCCTTAATCCTCTAAGCTAAACTACCATACCATCTGTCTTCTATTTGTAAGGGATTTCAGGAGCACAAAGAATATTTTAGGTATTTTGTTGCTGGCACTTCTAATAGTAGAATGAGCAATCCTAAGGCTTTTCTGCTTCATCCATAATTTACTTGTTTGCTTGTTTATTTTGTTGTGATTGTCCAGCTAGGCATAACCCGTTACTTATCTTAGCTGTAGGGAGGATTTAGAATATTTGCTGTTCATGCAGTATATGCATCATTTGCTGTGTGTTGAATTTGATATAATATTAAAGGACAATTGCTTCACATCCCAAAGACATGCTGTAGGTGGATTGGACACTCTAAATTGGCCATAGGTGTGAGTGCGTGCATGTGTGTGTGCCTTCTGTGGAAGGTTGGGTGCCAGGCTGGCAACTCGACACCGTAAAACTCCACTGCCAGTCATGAGCAGACAGGTGATCTGCTGTGGCGACCCCTAACCGAGAAAGCTGAAAGAAGAAGAATTGAAGGACAAATGCATGTGCCAGGAGCATATCATTACAAATATTCCCAGGGCTGAGAAGAGGCAGAGGCTGTTTGAAGAAAAAAATTATGTAATACAGCAAAGCTGATAGGCATAAGACCTGATCGGGTGGGTAAGGTGGGTACTGGGAGGTTAGCGTTGTATGTGGAATGATTAAACTTTCAAGCTCAAATAGTCCTTATCAGCCCTCTAGCTCTACAGGTCTTTAAGGAGAAGAGGTATAAATTAATTAGCCTCTACATGTATGATACTTGGCCAGAAATTGCACAATTGTAATATTTCATTTTATTGCTGTATATGAAATTGATGAGCTTAGAACTACAAACACAGCAGACCAAGCCAGGACATCTCATGTCTCTGTACTATAGTATTATGAATTCTTACTTCTAGTAGTTGAAAATTCTGTCCGTAACTCCTAGGATCTTACTGGTAGCAGTGGCCACAGCCAGTCACTTTTTGGAGTGGGTAAGGCTAAGTTTAGAGTAAATCAAAATAAATATGTGCATGGTGCCTTTTGCTAGTGGAAGGTCCCAATGTATTCATTGATGTACAATATAATATTTTCTTCCTTTTCCCAAGGAATAGTAGCTTTGCCTTTACAGTTATCAACAGTGTTAAACTGTAAATAACTGTTAAAGAATTTTCATATTCATTACGGTTTGGGAGAATGGCACATCAGTCTTTATGTGGGGTGGGGTGGCAGCTGGGGTGCCCTTGACTAATGATGTGGACAGAAGCCTATTGCAGAATAAATCCATTTCTAAGCTAGTTATATTTTATGTGATTAAAACTGTTCCTCTCACAACACTGTAAACTGTTGCAACCACTTATTATCTTTGCTACATCTGCATTGCTTTATTGCCTATTTTACTGTACAAACTGTGAATAACTTTAATTTTCTTTGATGTTACTATTTGATTGTAACTAGGCTTGACTTGATGAGTGCTCTATCCTGGTAACCAAACTAAAAATAAAATAAAATAAGTCTCTTTCCTTTTTAATGGCCTATCAGAGTGTGTTTCTTATGTAGGAATTCATTCTGTATAGTACACACACTAATATACAGGATTTATTCATATATATAAATATTCCTTTAAGGACAGGGTCTAAAGCTTATTCTGTTGGGTAGTCATCCTGGGACCAACCTTAGAGAACATATATATGTGTGTCTGTATATAAATATATATATATATATATATATATATATATATATATATATATGGATCTACTTCATATGGTCGACATTTCAGAATGTCAACATTCATATGGCCGACACAATATGATCGACATTCGAAATGTCGACCAAACAATAAAAAATAACAAACACAAAAAATTTACCAGCATGCTCCTGGCGGAGGGGGCTCCCCCCACACCCCCCCAGAACTTAAATATACCAACTACGAGATCACACTACAGTGCGGAAGATGGAAATCTTTCCATTCTGCACTGTGCTGAGATGCCGGATCTGCATGGTCGATATTTCAAATGTCGATCATGTGGATTTTCAAAAAAGTAGAACCATTTGTATGGAGATTGCAGTACAGTGGGGATCAGGGAATTTAGCCTTTCTGCACAGTAGCGTGATCTCTGAGTTGGTATATATAATTTGCAGGGGGTGGGGCGTGCAGGGGCTTGCCCCTGCAACAATATAGATTTCTGCCATTTTTTTCTTGTTTTTGACTTTTCAAAAATGTGAACATATTTATTTATTATTTACTTATTTGCATTTGTTTACTGGGAAAGTCCAACTGGACAAGTTGTCCTTTTTCAGTGGAGGATTGGGAAGAAAAGCTCCAATGTTAACAATAATCGTAGTATATAAAGTATTAAAAAGTAATAGGAATACATTACAAAATTGCATACAACAGAAGTCATAATTGCACATGAAAAACAGGCATAACAATCTGAGTAAGACACTGCACATAGTACTGGGCAAGAACACATTGTTGCCTGAAGCTAACTACCATTGCTTACGTTTCAGAGTTGATGATACAGAGTGTGATGAAGGATCTAGATGTTACAGAGACTACATTTTAGGTGGCTGCGTGAAGCCAAAAAATATGGAAGAGCTTAGGCAGTGGACGAAAAGAAGAACAAGTCAGGAGTATCACTGGTTTAGGTATACTGTGATTGGATAGAATTATGAATATAGTAAGGGGAAAAAAATAACAAGCTTGTTATGTAGATTTAGCTCTTTTGTGTTAGCCAGAGTCAGAACAGGAGCATATCCATGAATTAGATAAATGGGATTTTACTAGTATTTGAAAGTTAGTTTTGTTGGCTGTGGCTCTTATGTTTAATGGCATGGCACTCCAGATTTTTGCAAGGTAGCTAGACTAAAGGGAGTCTCCAGAGTTCTTACTTCTGTATTTGTTACCCAATCATATTAAGAGATTGCTAGAATAGTGAGCATGTAGGTGTTGAAGAGGTGGAGTTTTTTCTGCGTAGTAAATTATCTGGTGGGCTACTGTAAATTGGTTAAGGATAAGCAGACTGGATAATTCTAACCAAGAGAGCTGTTTAAGAGCTTGATAATGGTGAGATCTATAACCAGAATCAGTCACAAACATTGCTATTTTGTTATAGCAGGTGTTACGTTTGGATAAATCTGATTTGTTCAGGTTTACGAATATTAAAAAAAAGCCACCATGCTGGAATCACAGAATCAATCGGCTGTATAACAGGAGAAAGAAAATCATGGCAAAAATTAGGAGGTGCATCACCCAACAGGATACAAGCACTCTCATCAAACTAAATAAGCAACTCAGAGGACAAATAAAGTCTACTGAAGCCAAATTTGAGGTACTTTTGGCATCCCAGCCAAGGACAACCACAAAGCATTCTTTATCTATGTCAGCAACCTCAAAGGCAGTACACCATTTTGTACACAGTTCATTGTAAATGGAACCATCTATACTGAGCCAGAAGATATAGCGAACTTCCTGGGTGATAAATTCAGTTCCAACTTTTCTCCTGTCCCCCTCAACCTTCCCTCAGGAAATATCATCAAATATAACTCCCACTATTATCATTAGGGAGCAGATCCTTAATGCTCTAAGTCCAAGAACTTTACATCCATGGGTCCAGACAATATCCCAGGATGCCTTTTAAATAGCATGAAACATGACCTATCATGGCCTCAGGAATTACTATTTAACTGTAGCCTCCGATCAGGCTTCGTGCCTCATGAATGGAGAAAGGAAACAGTCAACCCTCTTCACAAAGGTGGGTCATCTACAGACCCTGGACTAAAGACCCATAATTCTCACTTAATCTTGTATGTAAAGCCATGGAAAGAATTATCATGGAGATGATCAACAAAGATATAGTAAATATCCAGACACTGGACCCAAACCAGATTGGTTTTGTCAAGGGCAGATCATGCCTACACAACTTGGTGGACTACTTTGAGAAGGACACCAAAGCAATGGATGAGGCCAAAATCGTTAACACTTTCTACCTTGACCTGGCCAAGGCCTTTGACACAATACCCCACTCAGGAGGTTAGGTACCAAAACCCATATGTCACCCGGTGGATAGCCAATTGGCTGACAGGACCCAGGAAATTAGAAATGGGGAGGCCACCTCTACAAGGAGGCCAGTCACAAGTGGAGTCCCTCAGGGATCAGTCCTTGGACCACTCCTTTTTGGCATTTACTTCTCAGAATTCAAGGCCAATGTCAGTGGTCTCTGGGTGACTACATTTGCAGATGATTGCAAATTACGATCTGTCATGGAATCTCACACTGACACAAATGTTCTCCAGGAGGGGCTGACACATACAAACAACTGGTGTCAAACCCATGAACTAAAACTAAATGCCAAGAAATGCATAGTAGTATCCTTTGGTACATCATCCATCCCTGGTAACTGTCATACTGACAACACACCCCTTAGAGCTGACCCAGTAGTCTGGATGCAAAACCCCTAGTAATGAGATGTGCCACATAGAAGGACTTTAAAACCACAGTGGCAATGTGGTGATCAAAAGAGAGGTTGCTGTGAACCTGTGTTCCCAGATCTCTTAAAATGCCTTCTGTGTTCGGTTCATAGGTTGGTACTAGTCTATCGGTCCTAGGGCCTATACAAGCCTAGCCATAACAATTCCCTGGCTATTTCTTCCCACACTATTTACTTCCTTGGACCCCTGTCTAGCAGGGTGACTGACGTGATCCCTGGGGTGAATTTCCTTTCTCCCATCCAATCATCAAGGTTCCTTTTGAAGAGGGCCAAGGAGGCACTCTGCTTGACATGTATGGGCAGTCTATTCCAAAGACTGGGGAGTCCCTGGGTCAGGAACCTATCCCTCCAGCATGTTTTATTTATTGTGATGACAAGATTTAGATCCCTGGAGCATGTGGCTCTGAGGGATTGGGATTTCTTTAAGTGTAGCATGTGCAACAGTTCTGGGTTTGACATGGCCTTGTATGTTAAGCAGAGATCACCTCGGAGTAGACGATATGCGACAGAGTATAGATGGAGTTTTTTAAGGCGGTCAGCATAGGGCATCTGCTTTAGGCCTGTGATTCTTTTAGTGAGGTATTTCTGCAGCCTTTCCAGTTATTGCAGATGTCTTGAGAGGTACATACCAAATGGGACATTGTATTCTATAAAGGATCTAATGAGGGATGAGTACAGTGGGACAATGACCTCTTTTTTTCTGGATGAAAAGCCCTTAGTGATGAGGTGTGCCACATAGAAGGATTTCCTGACTGTTGTGGAAATGTGGTTATTGAAGGTGAGACCACTGTCCACCTGTGTCCCTAAGTCTCTTATAACACTTTCGGTGTTTGGAGTACTGCCACCTATGTGGTAATTCACGGGTACATGTTTTTTCCCAAAGGGGATAACTATACATTTCTTGACATTGAGCTTGAGCCCATGGCTCTGGCAGCAAGCATCTGTTTCTGTAAGGCCCTTTTGTAGAGTATCCACATCATTTGGGGATACAGTAATGGCTCCCAGTTTGCAGTCATCTGCGAACTTTGTTAGCCAGAGTCCCTTAGTGTTGGCCTGTACTTCAGAGAAGTAGATGCCAAACAAGAGAGGTCCCAGGACTGAACCCTGAAGTACTCCACTTGTCACTTGTCTGGAGCTGGATTTGGAGTCAGCTACTTTTACAGTGTGGATTCTGTCAGTAAGCCAGTTGGCAACCCATCGAGTCATGCCTTCAATGTGGTAATTCATGGAAACCAGGTTTTTCCCAAAGGGGATGACGACACATTTTTTGGCATTGAGCTTAAAGCCATGCTTCTGACACCAGTCGTTGGTCTAAGTGAGGCCATTCTGTTGGATGTCAACATCACTTGGGGAGTTAAGAATAGCTCCCAACTTGCAATCATCAGCCAAAATTGCTTCGTGTTGGCCTGGACTTCAGAGAAGTAGATACCAAACAGGAGAGGACCCAGGACCAAACCCTGTGGGACTCCACTTGTGACTAGTCAGCAGTCTGACTTGGAGTCAGCTATTTTCACACTGTGGATTCCATCTGTGAGCCAGTTTGTAACCTACCTAGTGATATAGTGGTTGATGCTTAGCTTAGTGAGTTTTTCTATGATTCCTGAGTGGGGAATAGTATCAAAGGCCTTGACCAGATCAAGGTAGGCTGTATGAATCACCTTACCTTCATCCACAACTCTGGTGACTGACTCAAAGAAGTCGACCAAGTTGAGCAGGCATGATCTTTTTTTTTGTTGTGTCTTTTGGCTTTTTCCCAGTTAGGGGTCGCCACAGCGGAACTCCGGTCCGCTAATGATTGGCAGCTGATTTTTACGTGCTGAATTGCCAGCCCTAACGCACAACCTTCAACGAAGGTATGCCCATTCACGCATGTCTCCACGCAGAAGACGCTCTCGCTGAGAGTCGAACCGGTCAGCATCTTACTGTGAGGAGACAACGCTACTGCAGCACCACTACCGTGGATCCTGAGCAGGCATGATCTACCCTTCACAAAACTAAACTGTGTGGGATCCAGAGTTTGGAAATTCCCTGTATCCTTGTTTATTAGGTCCATGATGATGTGTTCCATAGCTTTGCACATCAGAATTGTCAGGCTAATGGGGCGACAGTTCCCAGGGTCTGTAGTCACTCCTCCTTTGTGAAGAGGGATGACTGTAGCAGTGCGCCATTCGGTAGGGACAAGGCCTGAGGTGAGGATGTGACTGAACAGGGCACACAGGTGAGGTGACAGTTCACTCTGTAGTTCATGTAGAACACAGCCTGGGATATTGTCAGGTCTCATAGAGGCTGTATTCTTGGCCTTGGACAGTGTTGTTTTAACCTGTGCATCAGTAATACTGGGTGTCTGGCAATCTACTGGTATTGTGACTGGTCCTTTAGGGGGGAGGGGTAAAGTTGGCACTGAATCTGTCAGCCACTATAATGGCAATATCTTTTGGCTCGGTATAGGAGGTACCATTGTGCAGTAGCTCAGAGCAAATCTGGGTATTGCCGTGGATATTCTTTACATAACTACAGAAGGCCTTGTGTTTGTCTTTTCTATCTGCTGCAATTCTGTTTTCATAGCTAGCTTTAGAGGATTTGATGAGGGATCTCAATTTGTTGTTGAGGCTGATAAGGAAGTTTTTCCAGTCTTGGGACTTCACCTTATTCCGCATCAGTTTCCTTCATCTGTTGTAGAGTTTGTTTATGGCAGGGGACAACCAGATTGACTTCCTTTTTTGGAGGACAGTGTCTTGGTTCTATTGGGTATGGCGAGATCCATTAATTTGGGTATGTGTTCGTACAGTGCATTGGTGCATGATTCGGCAGTCATGCAACTATTCTCCATTTGCATGGGTGCCGTGAAGTTAGCCACCTCTGTTTTTAGGAGCCCAAAGTTAGCTTTGGAGAAGTTTTTCATAGTGGTTACCTTTGCAGGAGGTGGGAGGGATGTAGATTTCCAAGGTGATTACTTTGTGGTCGGATCTTACCAGGGAGGAGTTGACTACTGGTGTAGAGCAATGGTCACCCATGTTAGTAATGACCAGGTCAAGGATGCTGCTACCTCTAGTGGGGATAAGAACGAGCTGGTCCAGGGCATTGGAATTAATGAATTCCAGGAAACGTTGGGCAAGTGTATTGGTACATGAGTAGTTTTCCCAGTTAATGGAAGGGTAGTTGAAGTCGCCCGGTATGAGAGTGTTAGGCTGGACCCTAATATTCTCCAGCGTGCTTAGGAATGTGGAGTGTGAGTCCTAGGACATAGTTGGGGACCTACAGCAGGCTACGACCTGAATCGCTGTCTTACCCAATGTTAGCTGCACCTGAAGTATCTCTGTTGCATTATGTTGGGCTACCAGTCAGGAGGTGTGTGCATCCTTAATAAATATGGAAACACCACCGCCTTTGGAGCTTCGGTCTAAGTTCTGGGGCCGATAGGTGTGGAATGAGTTATAGCCTGGTAGTGTAGGGGTGCTTTCTGCTGCCTTGAACCAGGTCTTTGTTACAGCACAAATGTCGATGTTCTCCATTTTAAGGAGTGCTTCGAGCGAGTGCATTTTGAGAATAAGACTTCTAGCATTGAGCAGCAAGACCCTCAGATTGCATTTGTTTGTAGCTGTTACAGTGGTAATTTGGTCTTTGGAACACCACCTAAAAAAGGCACTATAGGGGTGGCAAGAGCCTTGTCCAGTATTCGGAAGCCCAGGTGTGACAGATTCAGGCCATCTCTGGCAAAGCATAGAGGTCTGTCAATCATGTCATCCCAGGCAGACAGATACTGGATCCCCTTAGAATGACAACAGAAACTTAGCTGATTGTTGAAATCAATCATTTTATGCTTGTACTGTGGTATCATTCTGGGTGATGGTAGGATGCTGCTGAGGGCTAGGGTCATCCCTGCCTGGGCTACATAATCCAAGAGCTCCTCCATGTCTCTTTTCATGTAGTCCAGGGAGATACGTCTCAAGTCATTCACACACACACATGTACAATGACAGAGTCATATTTGTACCTGTTGTTGAGGGACCTGAGTCTGTGCGTTAGGTGGCAGATCTTGGCACCTGACAGGCAGCTGACTGTTACTTTCTCCTTACTTAACCTAGTGAGCGGGAAATCAGTGTTCTCCACTATCGAGTCACCTATGACTAGTGTGTTGGGCATGCTGTTTTGACATAGGGGCTTTGGTTGAGTGGCACACTGTTTAGAAGAGTTATATGTCTCGTGATTAGTGTTGTGTTGTGGTGGTCGAGTGCATTTCTACCTTGGAGGTCTCTGCTGTTTGGGTAGATTTTTATTGAGAGCCTCCGCGAAGGTGGGTGTGTGGTTTGTGTTTTTATGTGAAGGCAGTGCAGGTGTGTGTTCTGGAGGCCTTTGTATTCCATGTGGTGTGGTGCAAGTGCTGACCTTCTCTTCTTGACCAGCTATTCTGGTCTTGGCTGGAGAGTGCGTGGCTTGCAGTTTGGATATATAAGTGCATCTCTCTCGAGTCTGAGTGTTGGGAGGTAAAAGGAGAGGGTTGTTGGTGTACATGAGGCAGCTGCTACATTGCCTCAGGATGCTCAAGTTCACCAGGTTAGTAGGAGAAAGCACAGAGAACTGACCTTTAGACATGCCCGGAGGGGTGGGCATTAATAAGTACTGGAGCTGTTTCCTTATAGAACATTTAGTGCTGATAGCACTTTTGTGTGCTACAATAATTGCTACAAGAAGTCTGGTAAAGTGCTAGACTAATAAGCTAGTAAAAGTGCAGGAGAGGTGACAACAGCAGATCTGAGGGAAAAATTGAAGAGCAGACTTTGGCATCGCTCAGAAGCTTACAAACTGTCCTGGATACAGCAAGTCTGTATCTGGACTAGACTAGTTACAGGAAAGGCAGGAAACAAGTGCAAACATGGGCTTTTAAACCAGAAAGTTAAAAGAGATGGAAAAACTGCCCAAATGGCCAATAAACTATAATTTCTGGGCCAGAAACCACTACTCTTATGAGAGATACCTAGTGCTTACCACTTCCACTGACAAGTTGGAAGGCTTCCTTCCAACACAGAAAGGCTTGTGGGAGGGCTCAGAAGCTTATGAACAGTCCTGGATACAGTAAATCTGTATCTGGACAAGTCTAGTTACAGGAAAGGTGGGAAAAAAGCACAAACGCAGGCTTTTAAACCAGAAAGTTGAAAGATATGGAAAAATTGCCCAAATGGCCAATAAACTATAATTTCTAGGCCAGAAACCACTACTCTTGTGGTAGATAGGCTACCTAGTGCTTACCACTCCCACTGACAAGCTAGAAGGCTTCCTTCCAACACAGAAAGGCTTGGGGGGGGGGGCTCAGAAGCTTACAAACAGTCCTGGATACAACAAATCTGTATCTGGACTAGACTAGTTACAGGAAAGGAGGGAAACAAGAGCAAATGTGGGCTTTTAAACCAGAAAGTTGAAAAAGATGGAAAAACTGCCCAAATGGCCAATAAATTATAATTTCTGGGCCAGAAACCACTACTCATGGTAGATAGGCTATTAAGTGCTTACCACTCCCACTGACAAGGTAGAAGGCTTCCTTGCAACACAGAAAGGCTTGGGGGGGCTCAGAAGCTTACAAACAGTCCAGGATACAGCAAATCTGTATCTGGACTAGACAAGTTACAGGAAAGGTGGGAAACAAGTACAAATGTGGGCTTTTAAACCAGAAAGTTGAAAAATATAGAAAAAACTGTCCAAACGGCCAATAAACTACAATTTCTGGACCAGAAACCACTCCTCTTGTGGTAGATAAGCTACCTAGTGCTTACCACTCCCAATGATAAGCTAGGCGGCTTCCCTCCAACTAAGAAAGGCTTTCAGGGCTCAGAAGCTTACAGTCTTGGATAGAGCAAATCTGTATCTGGAAACTAGAAGGTTTCCCTCCAACACAGCAAGGCTTTGGGGGCTCAGATGCTTACAAACAGTCTTGGATACCACAAATCTGTATCTGGACTAGACTAGTTACAGGAGAAGTGGGAAAGAAGCTCAAATGTGGGCTTTTAAACCAGAAAAGTTAAAAGATATGGAAAAACTGCCCAAATGGCCAATAAACTACAATTTCTGGGCCAGAAACCACTCCTCATGTGGTAGATAGGCTGCCTAGTGCTCACCACTCCCACTGATAAACTAGAAGGCTTCCCTCCAACACAGAAAGGCTTTGGAGGCTCAGTAGCTTAAAAAACAGTCTTGGGTACAGCAAATCTGTATCTGGACTACACTAGTTACAGAAGAAGGGGGAAACAAGCTCAAACGTGGGCTTTTAAACCAGAAAAGTTGAAAGAGATGGAAAAACTGCCCCAAATGGCCAATAACTACAATTTCTGGACCAGAAACCACTCCTCTTGTGGTAGATAAGCTACCTAGTGCTTACCACTCCCAATGATAAGCTAGGCGGCTTCCCTCAAACTAAGAAAGGCTTTGGGGGCTCAGAAGCTTACAGTCTTGGATGGAGCAAATCTGTATCTGGAAACTAGAAGGTTTCCCTCCAACACAGCAAGGCTTTGGGGGCTCAGACGCTTACAAACAGTCTTGGATACCACAAATCTGTATCTGGACTAGACTAGTTACAGGAGAAGCGAGAAAGAAGCTCAAACGTGGGCTTTTAAACCAGAAAAGTTAAAAGAGATGGAAAAACTGCCCAAATTGCCAATAAACTACAATTTCTGGGCCAGAAACCACTCCTCATGTGGTAGATAGGCTACCTAGTGCTCACCACTCCCACTGATAAACAAGAAGGCTTCCCTCCAACACAGAAAGGCTTTGGGGGCTCAGTAACTTAAAAAACAGTCTTGGGTACAGCAAATCTGTATCTGGACTACACCAGTTACAGAAGAAGGGGGAAACAAGCTCAAACGTGGGCTTTTAAACCAGAAAAGTTGAAAGAGTTGGAAAAACTGCCCCAAAAGGCCAATAACTACAATTTCCGGACCAGAAACCACTCCTCTTGTGGTAGATAGGCTACTTAGTGCTTACCACTCCCACTGATAAGCTAGAAGGCTTCCCTCCAACACAGAAAGGCTTGTTCTAAGTTTTTTGTTGACTTTTTCATTGCTTGGGCAATGTGTAAGTCAAGCTTCATGTTGTGGCCTATATGGACACCTATGAGTTTAGTTTGGGGGACAGATAAAATGGAAGTATTGTTACAAGAAGTGAATTTGAATGGAGGGATGGGATTTGTGGCTTTTATATTTTGCAGTTTTTTGAGTGTATATTGAACTAAGGCAGTATATAAGGTGGCAGTGTGAAGGTTATTGGTGAATATGGTAAAAAGAAGAGGACCGAGGACAGACCCTTGTGGAACTCCAAATGTAACAGGCAGAAGAGCAGATAAGCTGTTTTACCATTTTACAGCTTGATAGCAGCCAGATATATAGTGCTTAGATTTAGCTCAGAAAGAATTGTTACGAACTTATAGGTTCATAGGTTGGTACTAGGCTATTGGCCCTAGGGCTTATACAAGCCTAGCCAAACAATTGCCCGGATATTTCTTCCCACAATATTTACTTCCCTGGACCCCTGTCTAGCAGGGCAACTGACGTGATCCCCAGGGTGAATTTCCTATCTCCCATCCAATCGTCAAGGTTCCTCTTGAAGAGGGCCAAGGAGGCACTCTGCTTGACATGTATGGGCAGTCTATTCCAGAGTATGGGGAGTCTCTGGGTCAGGAACCTATCCCTCCAGCATGTTTTGTTCACTGAGATGACAAGGTTTAGATCCCTGGAGCATGTGGCTCTGAGGGATTGGGATTTCTTTAAGTGGAGCATGTCCAACAGTTCAAGGTTTGACATGGCCTTGTATGTTAAGCAGAGATCGCCTCTGAGCAGACGATATGCCACAGAGTTTATCTGGAGTTTTTTTAGACATTCAGCATATGGCATCTGCTTTAGGCCTGTGATTCTTTTAGTGAGATATTTCTGAGGCCTTTCCAGCTGTTGCAGATGTCTTGTGAGGTACATAGCAAACGGGGAGTTGTACTCTATAATGGGTCTAATTAGGGATGAGTACAGTGGGACAATGACCTCCTTTTTTCTTGATGAAAAGCCCTTAGTGATGAGGTGTGCCACATAGAAGGATTTCCTGACTGTTGTGGCGATGCGGTTATCGAAGGTGAGACAACTGTCCACCTGTGTCCCTAAGTCTCTCATCACACTTTCGGTGTTTAGCATACTGCCACCTATGTGGTAATTCATGGGTACATGTTTTTTTCCCAAAGGGGAAAACCATACATTTCTTGACAGCAAGCTTGAGCCCATGGCTCTGGCACCAAGCATCTGTTTCTGTAAGGCCCTTTTGTAGAGTATCCACATCATTTGCGAATTCAATAATGGTTCCCAGTTTGCAGTCATTTGCAAACTTTGTTAGCCATAGTCCCTTAGTGTTGGCCTGTACTTCAGAGAAGTAGATGCCAAACAAGAGTGGTCCCAGGACTGAACCCTGAAGTACTCCAGTTGTCACTTGTCTGGAGCTGGATTTGGAGTCGGCTAATTTTACAGTCTGGGTTCTGTCATAAGCCAGTTGGCAACCCATCGACTGACGTAGGATTTATGCCCAGCTTAGTAAGTTTATCTATGATTCCAGAGTAGGGGGGGTGTCAAAGGCCTTGGCGAGGTCCAGATAGGCTGTGTGGACCGCCTTACCCTCGTCCACAGCTCTGGAGACTGATTTGAAGAAGTCAATCAGGTTCAGGAGACAAGATCGGCCCTTCACAAACCCAAACTGGGTGGAGTCCACTGTTTGAAGGTTGCCAATGTCTTTGTTTATAATTTCCATGATAATGCATTCCATGCCCTTGCAGATCAGGCTCGTCAGACTGATGGGACGGTAGTTCCTGGGATCCAAGGTGGATCCCCCTTTGTGGAGTGGGATAATTGTAGCTGTGCGCCACTCAGTGGGCAAAAAGCCTGAGGTGAGGCTATGATTAAACATGACACTTAGGTGAGGTGCCAGTTAATTTTGTATTTCATACAGTACACAGCCCGGGATGTCATCTGGTCTCATGGATGCTGAATTCTTAGCTTTGGAGAGTGCGGTTTCTACCTGTGTGACCGTTATTACCAGAATTTGGCAATCCTTTGGTATTGAGATGGGCCCTTTAGGGGGTGAGAGGGGGTGAAGTTTGCACTAAATCAATCTGCCAGGATATTGGCAATATTCTTGGGATCAGTATATTTAATGCCATTCTGTTGTAGCTCAGAGCAGATCTGAGCATTGCCATTTAGATTCTTGACATAACTATAGAATGCCTTGTGGTTGTCTTTGGAATCTTTGGCAATTTTATTTTCGTAACTAGCTTTGGAGGATTTTATGAGGGATCTCAGCTTCTTACTGAGGCTGGTAAGGGAGTTATTTGCCTCCTGGGATTTTCCTCTTTTCTGCAACAGTTTCTTCCTTCTGTTGTATAGTTTGTTTATGGCAGGGGACCACCAGATTGGCTTCCTTTTTTTGGAGGAGAGTGTCTCTGTTCTATTTGGGATGGCATGATTCATGCATGAGTGGATGTGCTCATACAGTATCTTAGTGTAGGATTCAGCAGTCGAACTTTCAGCTCCCGTCTGTATGGGTGCCATGAAGTTGGTCACTTCTGACTTAAGTAGCATGAAGCTGGCTTTGGAGAATTTTTTTACAGAGGTTTCCTTACTGGGGGGTGGGGGTGGGATGTGGATGTCAAGGGTGATTTGCTTATGATCAGACCTGACCAATGAGGGGGTGACCACTGATGTGGAGAATCTATCTCCCATGTTAGTAATGACCAGGTCTAGGATATTGGAGCCCCTGGTGGGACAATGGATTAGTTGATCCAGGGCACTGGAATTTATGAATTCCAAGAACCGTTGGGAAAAGGTGTTGGTGCCTGAGTAGTTTTGCCAGTTAATGGCAGTGTAGTTAAAATCACCCAGTATTAGGGTATTTGGTTGTATCTTAATATTTTCCAGTATGTTTAGACATCCTTAAACTTGATCCTTAAACAAAAAAGAGTTCTGTAGCTGCAGACCAACTACCATCAGACTATCTGAAAATGGCCACATAAGTCACAGCCTGCCCTGTGTCTATATTATTTAATACGTCCATAGCAAAACAATATGTCCCATCACTGTGGAAAAAATCCATCATACCACTGCACAAAGGCAGCACATCTACAGAGTTTAATAAATACAGATAAAGAGCGATTCTGTCCCCCTTTCCAAAATATTAGAGAAATGCATCCATATGCAGCTGATACAATACCTAACCTCAGATAACCTACCCTCAGAAACACAGCATGGCTTTAGGTCCCAGCAAAGCACCACTACTACTCTACTACATTTTACCAATATAATAAACCAACATAGAAACAATGGTCTGGTTGTGTCTACCATGTTCTTAGACTTGTCAAAGGCATTTGATACTGTGGAGCACCAGCAACTGTTCATTCAACCCTCCTCAATAGGACTTTCACAATACTCCTTGTTGTGGTTTCTTAGTTACCTATTGGGAAGGCAACAAGCCATTAAATGGCAACAAACCTATTCATCCTTTCAAACAGTTACTACAGGCATCCCACAGGGCCCTATCATGGGTCCTCTCTGATTTAATATATTTATTAATGACCTACACATCTCTACACATCATGCTAGTTTAGTTCAGTATGCAGATGCCGTAACATTAATATGTGCAGCCTCAACAATAAATAAACTCTAAGACGTTACCCAAAAATCTTTCTCCTCTGTAGAAACCTGGCTCAAAGAATCAAACCTCCTACTCACCCCCAAGAAAACTAAGTTAATGTTTTTTTTTTTTTTTTTTTTACCTCAAAAAGGTCCCAAAATCAAAAGCAAATTTTTGACCATAAAGTCAACAAATAATACTGTCACTGAAACTGTAACCCACAGTAAACTTCTTGGGGTTATAACAGATGATGATCTCAAATATGACTAGCATATACTGCACAAAATTAAGTCTACTCACCAGAATCTTGCCTTCTTTTATAGGAGCAATGGATTCCTTAGAGATACTCCAAGAAAAACTCTTGCCACCAACTTCTTATTTCTGACTCTCTTATACACCGCTCCTATCCTAACAAACTTTATTTATTTATTTATTTTTTATTTTACATTTGTTTACTAGGAAACCCTGACTGTCCACAGGTCTTTTCTCAGTGGAGACCCAAGGAGAAAAGCTCCAGTAATAAAAAAACTACAAACAATGCAGAAATATATGCAACAGCAACAATGCAGAAGTATACACAATGACCGTAGCCATAAAAACAGTTACATAAATCTGTCCAGTAAAATTCCTTATGCATACATGTTTTTCTTGCACATTATAAATTAATATATACAATTTAAATGAGAGAGGGATAGCAAGATTTGATAGTTTAGGCCTGATATTGGTGAGCGGTAATACTCAATGAGCAATATTTAGTTAAAAAGACTGAGGTAAGCTATCCAGGACAGAGCCAAGAGACTATTTAGTGTGTTTTTAGGAGTTTTTTGAATTGTATTATAGAGCAGTTGGATGCCATAAGGGCTGGCAGTTTATTCTATATTTTAGGAATGTAATTAGAGAAGAGTGACTCCCCAGCTGAATTGTTAGTTTTGGTGATGTCTACGAGTTTTTTATTGGAGTGGAGGGATCTAGAAGTGGTGTAAGCCTGTATGAGATTTTAGAGAGCAGGGATTTTATCTGGTTGATGCAGTATTTTATGGGCAAAGGTTAATTGATTAAAGTGTAGCACATTGTGAGGGGGAGGGAGCGCCCTCCCCCACTTTTTGCAGCTCCAAGACCTGTAACGACATGGAGTTTTTCTTTAAGGACCCACTGGAGGACTCATGCATGCACCACACGCTAACATAACTTAAACACAAAAGTGCATGGAAAAATCATTGCTGTTAGAGTCAACACCGATGGTAAGCTTAAGACTCTGTGGTGCTCCGTTTTATTCATTAAGCGGTTAAGTGCTGTGGTGCTCCATTTTATTCATTAAGGGCTGTGGTGCTCTGTTTTATTCATTAAGAGCTGTGATGCTCCATTTTATTCGTTAAGGTGTGTGTGAGATGCCCCACTTACTTATAACTGGTGGTTAGAATTACCCAGGTTCAAACCCTGAACTTCAGGTATGAGGGCCGGCATTCTCTACCCACGCCACCACTTGTGATTCGGGAAGTTGAGTCCATACCTCTCAATTGTCTAGATTTTCAAAGAATATCTGGTTCATACTTTTTGTCTGTTCCCCTTAAAATTTGTGGTTTTGTGGCAAATCAGTGAGAATGGAATTCACTAAATAATGATAGCCCTTCAAGTTTCAGTTTTCCTAACTTTTTTGGTAACACATGGTAACACAAAAACTATTTCAGCAACTTTCTAAGATTATACAAGCAATATTTCAAATGTGTCCCTGGTTTTGGGCCTTTACCCCCCCCCCCCAATAAATTTTGGCTTTTTCCACATTTCTTCTGCTGTAAAATTGAGACATTTAGTTGTGTCGATTGGATGGTGCAGTGGTAGTGTTGTGGTCTCACAGATAGAGGTTCTCTGATTTGATTCTTGGCTGGGGTGAAGTCTGTATGTCCTCTATGTGTGGGTTTAGTCTGGGTACTCTGGTTTCTTCCCATGTTGCAAAGACATATTTCTTCCCCGGCCTCTACTGAAAATTGTCTTTGTTCCAAGTCAGACTTTCCCAGTAAACAAATGTTAAATAAATAAAAAAAATTGCAAGGAACTGACAGCTTCAAAGGAAGAGAAGTTTAGTGCTCCTTATTCCAAACCTGCTTGCATTGTTAGTAGCACAACAGGTAGCAGCTTTACTTTTGATGCAGAAGACTGTGGGTTCTACACCCACAGTATGCAGATGGATCGCTGATACTGTACTGTGTTGTAATTTAAAGGAAGTGGATGCTGCAGTCCTGTGAATGTCCTCTTTTGGAGGAGTTACCCAGTAACTATGAACCTGTTGTAAGTTTGCCATCCATTCCCTATTGCAATATTACTAGCTTATCATTTTTTAATGTAACATAGGCAATTTATTCCTCAAGGGCAACAGACACTTTTTTTGTAGATGAAACAATGAAATATAAAGTTGTTTCCTGGCAGCAACCTCTTCAATAGTTAGTGATCCCTTTAATGTGGAATTATTTAGATGATTTACTTCTGCAGAAATTTTGCATATTTACTGATATTGGTGGATTGTAATGACAGAAGTATGAGTAGCCTTTTATGGTTGAAATTTTCTGAAATGGGTAGTTTTGTCATTATTGGTTCATACATTTTGTTTCATTGCTTACTAGAAGACTATTCAAAACTACAAATTTAAAACATATTCTAACAACTGCTGCTGTATTATGCACGGAATATAATTTAAAACAATCAGGAAGGTGAATCAAAGAATGTTTACATGTATGCATGGCCCTAAAAATGTGTTTGCAAACAGCCCAGAGGAAAGTGTGAAAGGCTCAAAATTATGGGCAAATTTTAAGCTTTACAGTCTTGTTACTAAAGCAATGGATAAAGAAACAGTTAATGCCACATTACCTTGACCTGGCCAAGCCTTTTGACACAATCCCCTACTCGGGTGTAGTACAAAAGATGAATAATGTAGGAACAAACACTTGCATCACTAGTTGGATTTTCAACTTGCTCACAGGATGCAGGAGATCAAAATAGGGGAAGAGATCAGTCACCAATTGTGTCCCCCAGGGTTCGGTGCTGAGACTTTCTTTGTTTGGCATATACATCTCAAAAGTAAAAGGAAATATCAAAGGGCTTTGGCTGGCTAAGTTTGAGATGACTGCAAGCTAGGAGCAGTTATTGAGTCCCCAAATGAGTTAACCATCATGCAGGAAGGTTTGTCCCAAATAATAACTAGTGTCAAAATTATGACAATGCCCTCTGAGAACTGACCCAGTTGTTTGGCATTTGGGAACTTGTGTTTACAGTGACCTATCTTTTGACCAACATGTGCCCAGAGTTATAAGAAAGCCTTTCTATAGTGCACAGCTTATAAATAAATTGATTGTGACTAGATCTAGAGATGTTGTCACCCTTTACAAAGCTCTCATTAGTCAATCATTCTGTATAATGCCCACTTTGGCATGTATCTGTCCAGCCCCATGCAATAAAAAATACTCCTTCCTCAGCCTTCTTCGTTGACCTGTCTAAAGCCTTTGACATGGTCAACCACCAACTTCTTCTCCATCGTCTCAAGTCCCTCTCTCTTGACAATCTAGCCTTAAATTGGTTCACATCTTATCTGGACAACCGAGAACAGGCAGTACTCTGGCATAACCATCTCTCTGATCTCCTCCCCACCTCTATAGGAGTCCCTCAGGGTTCTATCTTAGGCCCTCTACTATTCTCTATTTTTATAAATGACCTTCACCTAGCCACTCCCCTATCAACTTGCATTCAATATGCAGATGATACAACCATCATTTCCTCAGCCCCAACACAGTCAGAACTTTATTCTCTCACACAAAACACCTTCACTACTATAGAGCAATGGTTCTCTAATCATTGTCTCCTCCTTAACCTAAAGAAAACCAAACTCCTGATTTTTACTCCCACTCACTTGTCTCCCTCCAATTAATTTCACACTCACATCCAACAATGGCACCCTTATGTCTCCAGACCAAACCACTAAACTCCTGGGTATTACAATTGACAATCAACTAAAATTTGACACTCACATTAACTCTACAATAAAATTGACTAACAGAAAACTAGGTTCTCTCTATAGAATCAAATCTTTCCTTACTCCAGAAGCTAAAATTACAATAGCTAGAACCCACTTAATATCTACCCTATTATATGCCTCCCCTATTTATACTAATCTTTCTAAACATAATCTTAACAAACTAGCTACATCATATAACAACATTGCCAGATTTGCTACAGCCTCTCCATACAGGACTCATCATTGCTTCAATCTAAAAAAATTAGGGTGGCTAGAATTACTCCACCAAATACAATTTAGTCAACTTACAATTGCCCATAAAGCCCTTTACCACCCTGACAACACTCCAATGCTCTCCATCCTCATAAAACCCTATAACAATCTAAAAAACCTACGCTCCTCTAACAAAATATTGATTCATACTTCTTTATCTAATAACACAGCAGGTGACTCCACATTTTCCAACTCAGTTGGTAAAATATGGAATCAACTACCTCAAGACCTCACAACTCAAACATCACTCCCAATATTTAAAACTAAACTAAAACTCTTCTTATCCAACCACTGGCTTTGCTCTTGCAATAACCCTGACTAAGCATTCTTACCTCCTTCTTTTTTTATTCTTTACACCCATTCTTTTTCTTCTTATATCTAACACTCTAAATTATCCTCTATATAACTGTTTCTGTTATTCCATATGTAATAAAGGCATACATAAATATTTTTTTCAACTTCCAATGAAGTTGTAATAGAGTAATTAAGTTCTTTACTTTTATCTTTCTTTGCTAAATCTCTTACTGTACTCGAATACTATTACATCCTGCCATCGGCTTAAAGTACATTGTTTTTTCTATTATTAATTTGTATGTTATTTGGTACATTTTGTTTATTTTTACTTAAGTAGTATTTTAGCGGAGCTTTTCTCCCCGGGCCTCCACTGAAAATGGACATGTATCCAGTTGGACTAGCCCGGTAAACAAATGTAAAATAAATAAATAAAATAAATAAATAAAAGAATTGGAATACTATCCGAGATACCTTACTAAAAATACAAGTCCTAAATAATAGGTTTTGCATGGACCACCTGAAAGATTTATTAATATACTCAGTATCCTACAGAGTGCTTAGAGGTAACATGTCTGGCATACAAGGCATCCTCCAACCTAATACAGATGGACCTACTGAACATCAGCAAGTCAAATGACATCAGAAATACTCAGTCCAGGTATCTAAACTGAATGTTTTGGAGAGATGGATATATATCACAGAAACAACCACTGTTCCAGAACAGACTATCCATAAAAAGAAAACAAAGATCATCTGTCCATATTCAAATGCAACTTGGATCTAAGGATGGGTAATAGAAAATGTACTCCAGGATTGCCCCTCATGCCACTAATGGATAGAGGCAGTTCCTAAATGCAGCATCCCTTACATGGGTCCCCTCAAATTATCTATGGTATGATCACAGTTATTCCCACTAGGGCTAATATACAATTGTCAGCCATGGAATAGGTAAGACCAATCAGAAAATGTTAATTCAAGCACCAAAAGGGAATTGGCTAAGCTTAAAATGTCCTCCAGGTGAACCTATGTTGTGGTGGTAAATAGTTATAAAAAATTGCCCTTTAAGATCACTAAGTGCCCCTCCACCCCCCCCCCCCCAGTCTTCAACAGCTTTCTGAGGAAGTTCTAACCATTTTAGTTGTTTGAGAGATGTACAGTGATGTGACCTGTATACGATTCAGTGGCAAATTTGGCAATTTTATTGTAACAATATTTCAGTTTGTTTATATCAGTTTTGTGGAGGTTGGTTAGTATTGGGGAGGCATATAGGAGGGTTGACAAGAGATGTTTGCGAGAGACAGTAGCTTTGTTACTTCTTGTTAGAAATTGTTTGTTTCTTTATAGAAGACCTAGTTTCTTGCGGACCTTCTTAATGGTTTGAGCTATGTGAATATCAGGTTTCAAGTTATTGTCAATTTCTATACCTAGCAGTTTAGTGTGAGTCATAGGGGTTATAACAGTTTTATTTTTGGATTGGATGTTGAAAAACAAAGGATGATATGAAGGGGTCTTGTTGCACACAAGAGAAGAAGCTTAGTTTTGTTGGGATATAGAATGAGTTGGGAGTTAGTGAGCCATGTTTCTACATATAGAAAGGAATCTTAGGTTATCATGTGGAGATCTTGTATGAAGGAGGCTGGGCATATTAAGGTTGAGTTGTCTGCATATTGAACCACTGAGGTGTGAAGTGTGGAGGAGTGGAGATGGTTGGTGAAGAGAGAGAATAGTAGAGGCTCAAGGATGGAGCCTTGCGGAACCCCTAAGCCAACTGGGAGGAGAGTGGAAAGGTGGGGTTTCCATTGAACAGCCTGCAGTCATCCTTTGCAGGTAGCTTTGGAACCAGATGATAGAGAAGTTACTAAGATTTAGGGTGGAGAGAACATTGATGAGTTTACTGTGATTTACCATATCAAAGACCCTGGATAAGTCCAAGAATATGGCAGAAACAAATTGTCTGTTATTTCTACCATGGTTCACTGTGTTGGTAAAATACATTAGGGCTGTGGTGGTGCTGTGAAAGGGGCAAAAACCATATTGAGTGTTTGATAGTAGTTTATGTGTTTGAAGGTAGTCCAATGAGCTGGGTATGTATGACTTTTTCTAGGATTTTAGATATGGGAGACAGGATGGCAATTGGATGGTAATTAGTACATTCAGTGGTATTACCCCCTTATGTATAGGATGAATGTGGGAGATTTTCCAAATAACAGGTACCAGGCTTTCAGATATTGATCTGTTTATGAGTATGGCTATTGGGTATGCTATAGTCTCTGCTATGATTTGCAGAAGGCCAGCTGGGACTTTGTCTGCAGCTAGGGTGGCTGGTTTCAGTTTTTTTAAGCAGTTTTATGGTATCAACTGACACTGGGTGTAAAGTAAACTGGTTGGTGCTATTTTGAGAGTTGGTGCTGTTATAGTGTGTGACAGGGACAGAGTTGTTGGCAATAGTGTAAGAATTTGCAAGGGCTTGGATAGCTTCTGTAAAGTATTTACTGAATTGGGTTGCTATGTTATCAGAATTGCTGGTTGTTTTTGGAGTGGGAGCAGCTGATTTACCCGGCAGTAGTACATTATTAACTGCAGCCCAGAATTTTTGAGGGCTGTTGTGGTGTTTTGTCTGAATGTTGTGGTAGTAGTTATTTTTTTCTCTAGTCTTTCACAGTTCTAAGAATGTTTGTCTTGCTAACTGGGTTCTGTTTTTGTGAAACTTTTCCCAAGCCTTATCTCTAGCCTTGAGTAGGGATCTGCATTCTTTACTTAGACAGGGTGCATTGTTTGTTATCTCTGTAATAGTTCTAGGTGGTGCGTGGCAATTTAGTATATATAAGAAGGTGATGTTGAAGAAGTTAACAACATTTTTTAGGAGTAGCTATCTGAGAAGTTTCCAGTTCCAGCTTTTTAGGTGGAGATGAACCTGTTTGGGCTGAAGGTTTTTTTATTTCTGATTAGGAGTTAGGTGGGTTGGTTGGTTTGGTGCATGTGGGCTCTTAGAGGAAAGGTCGTCACTGAAGCTGTCAGGGAGACAGTCTGATTGAGATGATAGGGTGGGATTGTTAACTAAGATCCAGTCAGGGATAGACTGTCATTTGTAAGATTTATCAGTCTTTGTGGGACATTTGATGAGTTGGGTGAACCTGTGGAGGTTAATATGGGATGTTGGATTTTCTGAAGAACAGTTGAGCCCTCCTGTGGGAGGGAGTTGGAGATCCAGTGAAATATGTTTTCTACTGTGGGAATATTGTTACCTGGTTGTGATATAACCTTCTATGATGTTAATGTGTTTTTGGGGGTTACAATAGTCAAAGGAAGAAACTTGCCTCCTGCTACAATAAAATAGCTAAATTTGCCACTAATCTCCCATACAGGATCTGCAATTGTCACAGCTCAGAACAATCAAACTGGCTTGAACTCCACAACTACATAACATATTTACAAGTAACTACAGCACACAAACTGAATCATCATCTAGAAAAATGTCCTGCACTACATAGCTTATTACTGACCTACTGTCCAGCAAGGGACCTCTGCTCTAGTACCAAATTCTTACTGCTTACAAATAAGTCAAATAATGTTGCAGGAGACTTGCTCTACTCCCAATACATTGCTGAACTTTGGAATAGTACCCCAGCACAAATAAAACTCTCAGACAAACTCAATAGTTTTAAACCACTGCTTAAACAACATCTTAACTAATCCTGATCCTGTACATGCTCATCTCAAGGTTGAGACTTTGTGTTCATCATATGATTATCATCTTCTTTCGGCTGTTCCCGTTAGGGGTCGCCACAGCGGATCACCTGTTTCCATTTCTTTCTGTCCTCTGCATCTTGCTCTGTCACACCAACCACCTGCATGTCCTCTCTCACCACATCCATAAACCTTATCTTAGGCCTTCCTCTTTTCCTGTTACCTGGTAGCTTCATCCTTAGCATCTTTTTTCCCAATATACTCAGCATCCCTCCTCAGCACATGTCCAAACCAATGTAATGGGTTGGGAGGGTGGCCTAATGGTTGAGGTGTTTGCCTTGCAAACACAAGGTGCGGGGTTTGAGTCTCACAAGGGATAATTGGCTAAGCTTAAAATGGCTCGCAAGGGCAGTTAGCCTAGTACTAATCTATGAACCTATGAACCTATAATCGTGCCTCTCTGGCTTTGTCTCCAAACCTTCCAACCTGGGCTGTCCCTCTAATATACTTATTCCTAATCCTGTCCACCCTCATCACACCCAGTGCAAATCTTAACATCTTTAATTCTGCCACATCCAGCTCAAACTCCTGCCTTTTTGTCAATGCCACTGTTTCCAACCCATATAACATAGCTGGTCTCACTACCCTCTTGTAGACCTTCCCTTTCACTCTTACAGGTACTCGTCTGTCACAAATCACTCCTGACACTCTTCTCCACCCACTCCATCCTGCCTGTACTCTCTTTTTCACCTCTCTTCCACACTCACCATTACTCTGAACTCCCCAAGTATTTAAACTCATCCACTTTCGCCACCTCCGCTCCTTGCATCCTCACCATTCCTCTATCCTCCCTCTCATTCCCACACATATATTCTGTCTTAGTCCTGCTGACCTTCATTCCTCTTCTCTCTAGAGCATATCTCCATCTCTACAGGGTCTCCTCCACCTGTTCCCTACTCTCACTACAGATCACAATGTCATCTGCAAACATCATAGTCCACGGGGACTCCTGTCTGATCTCATCTGTCAACCTGTCCATCACCATTGCAAATAAGAAAGAGCTCAGAGCTGATCCTTGATGTAACCCCACCTACACCTTAAACGCATCCATCACTCCCACCGCAGACCTCACCGCTGTCACACTACCCTCGTACATATCCTGTACCACTCTTACATACTTTTCTGACACTCCTGACTTCCTCATACAATACCACAACTCCTCTCTGGGCACCCTGTCATATGCTTTCTCTAAGTCTACAAAAACACAATGCAACTCCTTCCGACATTCTCTGTACTTCTCCATCAACACTCTCAGAGCAAAGATCGCATCTGTAATGCTCTTTCCTGGCATGAAACCATACTGCTGATCACTAATCATCACGTCCCTTCTTAACCTTGCTTCCACTACTCTTTCCCATAACTTCATGCTGTGACTGATCATATTATACTCTCCAAATATTCTCCTTAAACAAAAAGTACTCACCTACTCACAGAAATGACAAAAAAAACATTTTATACATAACTGCTGCCTGTAGAGTCCATGAAGTTGCATGTGGGCTTTCTTTTTTATTAACTTCCACCTCTGTAAAATCTTATAATGTATAAATGTAACTACTGTTTGTGTATAAATGTAAATAGAAATGTTAACTACTCTGTGCTTAACTGGAAATTAGTATAATTCAATGTAAGTAAATGGCGCTTCTCTCCCCAGGCCTCCGCTGAAAATGGGTATTACTCAGTCAGATTTTCCCAACAAATAAATAAATAAATAAATTTATATTTTTTTTAACTGTTGGCAATGAGTGATCTCACATGAAGTGCACTTCATCATTCTCTATAATCCTTTGTGGTCCATATTTCCAGTACTTCTCAGCTACTTCTACTTTGTAGTGTTTGTGCAATCCCCAGGGCAGCAATCTTGCCATATTATTTTGCCTTTTAGTTTACAGGCCCTTTGCCATGAGTATATCACACCCAGCAACAAGGTGTGTAATTGGCTGCAATCCTTTTTATAGAACCTACATCTATCTGTTACTCTCACATGGTCAATGGACTTTGTAAACAGTCATGTACATAGTCGACTATCCTGGGCTCCCATTATTAACCTTTCATCCTTTGGTTTCAACTCACCTCTTCATATCTACTCCTGCTTCAAATCCTAATTAACATGAGATTGTTCCTGGAGATCTCTATTCTTGCTATTATATTTATGCTTTTTCTACGTCTTTCCTTTCCATCGGATCCTTCTCATAGGATCATAGGAAGTTACTAGACTAATGGTCCTAGAGCCCTTACAACCCTAGCCAAGTTCTTACCCTTATTTCCATGATCAAAACCTATTGCTTTTGTCCAAGAGGGACACTGGTGAATTTACAGTAACTAATCCCATCATCCAAATTGCATTTGAAGAGGACCAATGAGGTGCTCTGTTTGACATGAATTTGGAGTCTGTTCCAAAGGTGTGGCAACCTCTGGGAGACAAACCTGCCCCTTCAGCAGGTTTTATTAATGTCACATACCAAGTTAAGGTCTTTAGACTGAGTAAACCATGTACCATTTGACTTATGTTTATGCAGCATTTCCAATAACACCGGGTCAGAGATTGCCTTGTATGCAAGGCAGAGATCACCTCTGAGTAGACTGTATGAAACAGAATAAAGTGACAGTGATTTCAGGCAATCCTCATAGGACAGATGCTGAAGACCTTGAAATTTCCTTGTGAGGAACATTTGTGGTTTCTCCAAATGCTGCATGTGGATAGAAAGGTACATACCAAAAGGGGTGTTGCACTCAATTACTGGCTTGATGAAGGAAGAGTACAGGGAGGTTAGGAGTTCTTTTTTTCTGGAGGCAATGCCCTTACTTGCTTACTTAATGAGTAATATAAAATGTCCTTCGTACGACTGTGGAGACATGGTGGTCAAAGGTAAGGTTGCTGTCAACTTGTGTGCTAAGGTCTCTCACCACTGAATGCATACTTAAGGTGTTGCTATTGATGTGGTAGTTATCAGGAACATTGTTTTTACTGAAAGGAACGATAATACAGTTTTTGCATTGAGTTTAAGACCATGACTTTGGCACCAATCCTTTGTTTGTGTAAGACCCTTTTGTAGGATGTTGACATCATTTGGAGATTGTATGCGGCAGCAGCCTCTTTGTCTCCCATTGTTTTGTGTTGTCTTGTTTTTCCGTAGTGGGGTAGCATTTTCAGAGTCGTTGGTGACCGAGTGTGGAGAGAAGGCAGCCGTGGTGTTGGTGGATCGATTGGACCGGGGCTGTTCTAGATTAACTCAGGTAGCTGGAGTGGTTGGCGTGGTAGGCATGGCTGGAGTGATTGGCCTGGTTGTGGCTGTTTAGGCCTGTATGTGGAGATGTACACCGAGAGGAACTGATGGTGGTGACCGGATGCTAGATGGTGTCAAAGGGTGTTGTGCCAGTTTCGAGTGGATGATGAAGGTGGAACTGGACTATTGCTGGCAGAGATGAGGTTGGTGTCGGAGTGGATGGTGGATCGTGGAGACTGAGGTCGCTGACCCGGACGAGGGTAGATGGTGGAGACCAGACTATCTGCTTGGATGTGTGCTGATCCAGACTCTTGAAAGTCTGTTTTTGTTGGACTGGTGAAACGGGACTAGGACTGGGCCTTGGACTTGCCAGTGCGGAGATGGAGCTTTGGTTGGTTGGAAATTGTGTCACGTGTGTTTACTGTATATGTGATGTAACTGCTTGTGTTTTTATTGTTTGTGATGGTCTGTGTTGTATCATGAGCTTGAAGGAACGTAATTTCATTCAGCTGTGCACTTTATGGTTGTAAGGTCTGAATGACAATAAAGTTTACTTACTTACTTAATAGTTACTAACCTAAAACCAGCATTTTATATCACCACTAGTTTGAAGCTAGTATTAATAAGGGACATAGCAAAAGGTTACATAGTAAATAGTACAACTGATAAAGAAATAGTCAAACTATTCCATTCCCACTCTATAGAATCTATCATGCATTATCATAGTGCAGTTCATAGGTTGGTACTAGGCTATTGGGCCCTAGGGCCTATACAAGCCTAGCCATAACAATTCCCTGGATATTTCTTCCCATAATATTTACTTCTCTGGACATGTTCATAGGTTGGTACTAGAAAATTAACTTACCCTGGCAGGGCTTGAACCCAGGACTTTTTACGCTACAGTCAGAAACCATACCACTAAGCCATGTGGGAGTTTAAACAACTCTTGCAAGGCTCAAACCCAGAACCCTGCATACCCTAGACAAAGTGATTTACCACTAAGCCATGCACAATTGCCTTTGATGCTGGAAAGCTGAGAAGGCTGTGAGTTCTATCCCCACACTCAGTCATTAGGTGCTTGATTTTGAGTATCAGTAGTGATACTAAAGTGCAGCATTAGGGAATGCTGTACTCCCACGATGCTGCTCTTTGAATCACATGTTGTATCGAGGTCCCAGCTGTCTGAGTTTCTGGTAGCTTAAGATGCGTTGTCCTGTTCGATTCTCAGCTAAAGCGTCTTCTGTGTGGAGACGTGCATGAATGGGCTTACCTTCGTTGAAGGTTGTGCGTCAGGGCTGGCAACTCAGCACGTAAAAATCTACTGCCAATCATTAGCGGACCGGAGTTCCGCTGTGGCGAACCCTAACCGGGAAAAGCCAAAAGACACAACAACAACAACAACAACAACAACATTTACTGAAAACAGTAGGGGAATAGATTTCAATTAGCAGTAATCAAATCTCTAATAAATAAGAATGTCCCCAGTAATCTAGCCATATTTCCTCATCTGTATAAATGCCACTTTTGGTATTCCTTACAATAAAAGTAATTAAATAAATTAATTGGATGCGGCTCATATCGTTGAAAAAGGTCTTTGCTGAATCATATCATCCACAGTGTTAAGCACTGCACTCAGCACACACACACACACACACACACACACACACACACACACACACACACACACACACACACACACACACACACACACACACAAAGTGCCCAGAAAGGCATTCATGTATTTCACAAAAGAAAGCATTCTTCCCACTAACAAAAGAAAAATCACAAATGTATAAGCAAATGATGTCATACGTCTACAGAAAAATATTAGAAACACTAGAGCTATAGTTGCATCATCTCTATAAAAAACAAACCACACAAACAAGTAAATAACCCCCCCCCCCACTCACACACACACACACACACACACACACACACACACACACACACACACACACACACACACACACACACATACACATAGACAAATATGCACAGCCCACCTCCTGGCACATCTGTCAGTAAACTTATTTTAACCTGCAACACAGTGGAAAAAGAACAAAGGAGGTAAGTCTCTAAGGACATCCATTGTAAGCCACAGAATAATTAGTTGGTGCTTTGTTTGGATGATGTTTTTCCTGTGTGGGTGGGTGTGCGTGCATTGATACTTTACTCTTTAGCTTAAATATCACCAGTGACAATTCAATCTTTTTATAAGCCCCTGGAAAGCTTTGAAAATGCAGGTGAAAGAGGCCTGATGGTTGGCAAGCACAAGGGTGAAAAAATATGCAAAAAAAGGAAGAAAATGGTCATACAACCATTTTAAATTTAACAGATGCTGTGTGTGTTTTTCTCTGATTAGGCATAAATAAATTCAAATTTGCCAGGTTGATGAATGGTAGTTTCCAGCCCTTCCCCCATTCCAAGTTGCTGATAGAAAACAGGAAGCTTTTGTTCCATAGTGCTCTTATCTCTACTTCAGGCTCCATCGGGGTTCATTTACCAGAGTTTCATCATACTTTTAAACAAACAGATGGCCACTTTTGAGAGGCCTGTAAATCTAACAAAAGAATCCCTGATGGTCTGTCAGCTGACAACAGGAAGAATCTTTTCCAATGGAAATATTATAGAAAAATTTATAGAGTGCTATAAATGTTACAATTTTAAAATACTACCGTATTTTAAATGTCTACTTCTGTACCGATTAATGTTTAATCTTTTTTCTGCATCTATGTTCGTGTAGGAGCTTTTCTCCCCGGGTCTCCACCCAAAATGAGCTCTTTTAGGCCCAGTCGGCTTTCCCAGTAAACAAATGCAATAAACAAAAATAAAAATAAATTAAAAATATACTAGACACAAATTATAAACAGATTATTTTGGTAAACATAAGTACAAAGCACATCAGGAAGAATGATGCACACCAAATATGAGTCTTGCAATTTGTGGATAGATTTTTTTTCCCCTAAATAAGGACATATTAGAAATATATTTTGGTCCTTCCCCTGTTTTCTACTACTGAAAAGTCAAACAGGCCATAACTTTTAGTGCCAAAAACCATGAAAGACAAAGACACATGCACCAGCAGCAGATGACTAATTTTTTTGTTCTCTACTGAAAAACGTAGTATATGTATTTGTTTTCTAACCAAGCTGATTTTAATTTAGATGTATTAAGTATATGTGTCCACAAATGCTGTGACACTATCAAATTCCAAAACAAAATGGATGATTTATCAAAGAAATTGTAAGATGGCCAGTTAATCAAATAGTATGAATTTATCCAACAAAATCACATTTCTGGCAAGTCTATGATGAAAAGGAAATAAATTGTAAAACCTAATAAGCACAATGAAATCCTGGACTCTAAATATGATCAGAAATTTATAAAATTATCTCAGTCTGCCAGTGGAAAGTGATCAATGTACAGTCCCAAAAAATTCAGATCTTCAGCAAAAGTACCCCCCACCACACACACGCATACACACAAACACCTCCCAACTGCCCAGAATTTCAAAGGCTGTCCAGATTTTTGCTCATATTTTTGGTCGGTCTCTCACATAATTTGTGATTTTCTACTGAGGGATGAAGTCATTAAATAATTAAATACATTTGAGTTTCAGACTTCAAATCCTTCAGAAAATGCATACTAATGCAAATTGTGTCATTCTAGTAACTTTCTAAGTATTTAAGAGCAATATTTAAAATATGTACGTGATTTTGGCCCTTTGTCCCCCAATCTTTTTGGCTTCCAGATTTGTAGCTCTTAAAAGTCGAGAGGTATCTCTCTCTCTCTCACACACACACACACACACACACACACACACACACACACACACACACACACACACACACACACACACAATAAATAAAAATAAAATTAAAAGATTCAGAAAGCAATAACAGCAAATGAAAGCATATTCATCTCTCTTAATAATTAGAAAAATGTATGTATTAATTAATTTATTAATTTATTTATTTATTTGACATCTGGTAAACAGAAAAGTCTGAGTGGTTAAAAGTTTACCCGTTTTCAGCAGGGGTCTGAGAAGAAAAGCTCCACAACATTTTTAAAATATATAACCAAATTCTTAAAATACAAGAGATACTAAAAAGCAAAAATACTAGTACCAAAATCATTCACATTCACATTAATATAGTTTAAAAATGCATTGTGCTATATAACAGTAGGGCAGAGAAGCCAAATGACCGATAAGTAATTAACCACTTTGTTTCCCACCTGGCCTTCATGTCATCACCCATTATCATCATCATTCCCCCTTCTTCCCATTTTGTATGGGACTGGAATGTTGCTGCATTTGTCACCACCTCTCTCAGTTCTGTGCTACCCTCCTACTTTTTTCTCCCAAATCTGCTTTACCAGATCAACTTCTGCTTTCTTGTACATCGCTAAACATCCACAACCTGTTCTTCTTGACCTTCTCTACACTTGGTACTATTTTGGCTTCAGCTCTGATGTCCTTATTTGTTGTTTTCTCCCACAGTGTGCATCCTACTATCCATCTCAGGCACTTCTTCTCCATTACCTCAAGCTTCCTCAGTTGTACTAACTTCACTGCTCTAGTTTCTGTGCTACACAGAAGCAGTGGTGGCACCACTTTTTTGTACTCCTTACCTCTTTGGTTGAACATGATCCCTGTCTTTTTGTGCTACATCACAGCAAGAGGTTCTCTGGTTCGATCCTCGGCTGAGGTGCCTTCTGTGCAAAGTCTGCATGTCCTCCCTGTGGTCACGTGGGTTTCCTCCGGGTGCTCTGGTTTCCTCCCACATCCCAAAGACATGCTTTAGGTGGATTGGACACTGTAAATTGGCCGTAGGTGTAAGTGTGTGTGTGTGTGCGCCTTCTGTGGAAGGTTGGGTGCTGGGCTGGCAACTCGACACTGTAAAACTCCACTGCCAATCATGAGTGGACAGGTGATCCGCTGTGGTGACCCCTACCCGGGAAAAGCCGAAAGAAGAAGAAGATGCAGCACCTCTGATTCTAGCTTTTACCTCCTAATTCAGATTTCCCTTTTCCTCGACCACACCTTCCAGATACCTGAAGCTGTTAATCTGCTCCCAGAGGAATAGCTAGGGTGGGGCAAAGAGACAGATGCCCCAGATGCAAAGTGTTAGGTTCATAAGTGTGTACAATGCTAATGACCACTGGTGCCTTTTTAAGCCCAGCCATGCATCCCAAATCTCTGACAATATCTGGTACCCTTAGTCATGTAAGTAGGGGCTTCAAAAATGAAACTTACAAGCAGGGTCCTTGGAAATGAACTATTACTATGTCATTGTTTATCATTTCCATGCAAATTCTTTTCATGGCTTAGCATATGAGATTTGTGAGACTTATGGGTCTGTAGTTTCCAGGGTCCGTAGATGACCTACATTTTTGCAAAAGGCATAATGGTTGTGTACTCTGCTCGTGAGGCATGAAACCTGTTTGGGGGGCTATGGTTAAACAGTGATTCCAGAAGGCCTGTTAGGTAATTTTACATTCTGTTTAAAAGGCAGCTTGGAATATTGCCAGAGTCCATCAATGCAATGTTCTTTGCAATAGACAGAGAACTGAGAACCTGTTCCCTAGTGATAGTTGGGAGAGCTATATTGGGTGGTATTTCCTGGCAGGAAACTGGGAGGAAGAGAGGGGTAAAGTTAAAACTGAATTTGTCTGGCAGGAGGTTTTCTAAATTTATTGGCTCAATAGAGGTGGCTCCATTAACAAAAAGCTCTGCACACAACTGTGTATTGCCTTTGAGGTTTCCGACATAGTTAAAGAATGCCTTGTGGTTGTTCTTGGCCTGGGAGGCCAGATTTACCTCAGATTTGGCTTTGGTAGACTTTACTTTAATGAGAGCATTTCTGTCTGCTTTATCAAATCAGCTTCTGCTATTAGATTCATAGGTTCCTTGATGCCCTTGCAGGCAATTTTAACCCTAAACAATTTCCCTCAAAGGTGAGAATTAAACATTGTACCTTGTGTTTGTAAGGTAAATACCATAACCATTACGCCAACCCCCAAATGTTGTAATCTATTAGGCTTACATTTCATCGTAATTTCTACTACTGTGTGAATTCATTTATCAGTCATCCCCTTCAACCCTTTTATGCAGTGTAACATGAGTTTGATTTTTCTGTACTGTTTGTAGTTGCGAATATCCTTGTTGTTCTTGTATACTGGCACTAGAATGCTGATTCTCCAGTGGTCTTGGGTACTCATCTCTTTCGATAACATAACTACCTTCAGGAACCTTTTCTGCTTTAGCACTCAACTTTTTGGTTATATCTGGTGTGACTTCAACCAGTCTGCCCTCTTTCCTTACTTAATTTTCTTTAGTGCACATCAGAGTTCTTCCAGGGTGGGTTCTCCTTTCTCTTTCATCACACACTGGTATGCAACAGTACAGCTTCTGGGGAGTTTTCTTCATTCAGACGTTTCTTGAAGCACTCCTTTCATCTGCCCTAGGTGTCTTTTCCTCTGAATAGTTGCCTGCACTTACTCAAGGTTCAGCTGTTTATGGCAAATCTGCTTGCAACTGAATGCTCATGTGTGTGCATTCCAGTATGAAACACAAGAACACACAGACATTTTTCTGTAACTATACTTTCTCTGAGTGGTATGGAGCTTGCTCCCCTGCATAAATAATTTTTTACAATTAGTTGCCAATCATAAGCATAGCATGACTTGCGCAATCAGCAGTATGTGAAACTTGAGTAGTTGGTGTTCAAGTTAATAAAGAAGATCCCCTCTGGACTGATGAACTCATTGCTGATAGCAGCTCTAATGAATTGTTTCCGCTAACCATCTTCTTTATCTTTCTGTCATTGTTTTCCAATCTTATAGAACTTCTTTTGCACCACCTACTGGCTCACTTTACACGAGCTGGTAGAGGTTGTCAGTCACCTTGTTCTTTACTCATGTGATGGCTTTCTTAGCTTCTTTGTTAGCTAACCAGTATTTTTCCTTAGCTTTGTCCATCTATCTCCCCCTTCCTCCTGCATTCCTTATTTATTTTGGTAATATCCTGGACCTGTACATACTCACTTCACTGTATCCTCTCAACTTTCATTTCATTAAGTTCAGCTTCCTAAAGGCAGGCAAACTTCTTTAGCCCCCCCACCCCACCCCTAACACACACACACACACACACACACACACACACACACACACACACACACACACACACACACACACACACACACACACACACACACACACACACACACACACACACACACACACACAATAAGCAAAGAAGAGGAAGTTTCCTCAAACAGAAATAAAATCAAATAAAACCAAAAGTTATTACAACAATTAGAAAAACTACTATGTTCTCTAAAGGTACAAACTTGGTTCTCCACCTACCTAAATAATAGATAACAATCTGTTAGATGGCAAAACCAACAGCATCTAGTCAATAATACAGGAGTTCCACAAGGATCCATTTTTAGGAACCCTACTTTTTAACATATTCGTTAATGGTCTTAATAAAGCCTCCCAACAAAGCACGCTCATACAGTATACTAACGATTTCACTACCATCTCCTCCGCCAACAATTTCTCCAACCTCCAGAAAGTCACACAAGATGCATTCACATCCATAGAAACTGGCTAAATGATGCTCAATTAATGTTGACCCCCCCCACCCAAACAAAAACTAAATTGTTACTATTTTCAGCAAAATCTCCAACCGCAGAATAAGATTTTTTCACATAACAGTACAGAAATTGAACAGGTGAAAACCTTAAAACTTCTAGGAATCAATACTGATGACAAACTCACTTTTGAACAACATATTCTCAATACAATAAAAAAAACACTTCAAACTTGGCAAACTCTACTTAGATAATCAAGCAAGAATAAAACGGCAAGCACTCCACTTATTCCATCACTCCTCTATGGAAGTCCAATTTTCACAAATCTCCCCACATCTCTCAGCAATAAACTGCAATCCTGTTACTATAAGGTAGCAAAATTTGACTCCAGCATGCCCAACTGCTCACACCACTGCAAAGCTATCTCAAACGTGTCTTGGCTTGAATTCTACCATTATCTCTATTACTCTCAATTAACTCTCGCCCACAAGCTAATATTTAAACCTAATAACTACCCTGCACACAAAACTATCCTAAACACTTACATACCTGCCAGAACCCCCCCGGTCTACAAATAAGCAACTTCTAAATGTAATCAAACCCACAAAAAGAGCTGGACAATGCCTATATTCATATAACATTGCCAAACTATGGAATGCCCTTCCTTCTTACATTACTCAGTTAGACTCCCTAAAAGCCCTTAAAGCTGTGCTGAAAAAACACTATCTACATAATCCCTCCTGCACCTGTGAAATACAGTGCAAACCTCCATAATCCCACACATAATCCAACACTACAACCTGTGAGAGATACACTTATATAGCGAAACTGGAAGCAAAGCTCTCTTCACCAAAGACTGGCCTAGACAGTCAAGAGGAGAAGGTAAACACTTGCACCGCACCACACTCATCACATAGTCCCTCAAAACCTACACCACCAAAACACACACACAGAACCACAAAACACACACCTACATTCGCGGAGGCTCTCAGTACAAATCTGCCCAAACAACAGAGACCTCCAAAGCAGAAATGCAAGCAACCTCCATCCCCCAACACAACCCAAATGACACATAGCCCACATACTCAGTGTGCCACTCAACTACAGCCCATAAGGCATAACGTACCCAACACTCTAGTCATAGGTGACTCTATAGTCAGGCACACTGATATTCCACTCACCAGGCTAAACAAGGAAATAGTTACTGTCAGCTGCCTGTCAGGTGCCAGGATCCGCCACATAACGCATGCATTCAGGTCACTCCACAAGTACAAATATGACTCTGTCATTGTCCATGTTGGTGTGAATGACCTGAGACGTACCTCCCTGGACTACATGAAAAGAGACATGGATGAGCTCTCCGATCTTGTAGCCCAGGCCGGTATGACCCCAGCCCTGAGTAGCATCCAGCCATCACCCAGAATGACACCACAGTACAAGGACAAAATGATTGACTTTAACAACTGGCTAAGCTTCTGGTGTCATTCTAAGGGAATCCAGTATCTGTCTGCCTGGGATGACATGATCGACAGATCACGCTGCTTTGCCAGAGATGGCCTGCACCTGTCACCCTTGGGATTCTGGATACTGGCAAAGGCTCTTGCCACCTCTATAGTGCCTTTTTTAGGCAAGGTTCAAATGACAAATTCACCACCGTAACAGGTACAAGCAAGCAAACTCTGAGGGTAATGCTACTCAATGCTAGAAGTCTAAACCTCAAAATGCACTCACTCGAGGCACTCCTTAAAATGGAGAAAATTGACATCTGTGCAGTGACAGAGACCTGGTTCAAAGCTCCAGAGAGCACACCTGCATTACCAGGCTATAATTCACATCACACCTTTCGGCCACAAAACCCGGACCGAAACACTAAAGGTGAAGACGTGCCCATATTCATTAAGGATATCCACACCTCCAAGCTAGTTGCTCAGCATAATGCATCCGAGATTATCCAAGTTCAACTAACTCTGGGTAAAATTGCAATCCAGATTGTAGCTTGCTACAGACCCCCCCACCATGCCCGAGGATTCCCATTCCTCTTTTCTTGATACCCTGGAAAATATTAAGGTACAACCCAACACTCTAATAATGGGTGATTTCAACTACCCTACCATTAACTGGGAAAACTACTCATGTACCAACTCTTTTGCTCAACATTTTTTGGAAATCATCAACTCCAATGCTTTGGATCAACTTATCCACACCCCCACCAG
This sequence comes from Protopterus annectens, assembly GCF_019279795.1. Classification (NCBI taxonomy): domain Eukaryota; kingdom Metazoa; phylum Chordata; order Ceratodontiformes; family Protopteridae; genus Protopterus; species Protopterus annectens. The sequence goes on from NC_056729.1 coordinate 1,628,244,565, forward strand.
GGGCAGCAATATCCTAGACCTGGTCATCACCAACATGAGTGACTGGTGTTCCACACCAGAGGTCAGCTCCTCGTTGGTTAGATCAGACCACAAGCTAATCACCCTAGACATCCACATCCCGCTCCCACCCCCCATTAGGAAAACATCCGTAAAAAATTTCTCCAAAGCCAACTTCATGCTTCTTAAGACAGAAGTGGCAAACTTCACGACACCCATGCAGATGGACAATAGAGGTACGACTGCTGAATCCTACACAAATGCACTTTATAAGCAGTTACACGAGTGCATGGATCGTGCTATCCCTAACAGAACCAAGATGCTATCCTCCAAAAAAAGGAAGCCAATCTGGTGGTCTTCTGCCATAAACAAACTCTACAACAGAAGAAAGAAACTGTTGCAAAAAAGAGTAAAATCCCACAATTGGAGGAACTCCCTGGTCAGCCTCAGTAAGAAGCTGAGATGCCTCATAAAATCCTCCAAAGCTAGTTATGAAAACAAAATTGCCAAAGATTCCAAAGACAACACAAAGCATTCTATAGCTATGTCAAAAATCTCAATGGCAACACTCAAATCTGCTCTGAGTTACAGCACAATGACACTAAATATACAGAACCAACTGATATTGCCAACATCCTGGCAGATAGGTTCAGTGCTAACTTTACCCCCCTCTCACCCCCTAAAGGGCCCATCTTTATACCGGAAGAATGCAAAGTTCCTATAATCACGGCTGCACAGGTAAAAACTTCACTCTCCAAAGCCAAGAACACAGCATCCATGAGACCTGACAACATCTCAGGCTGCGTTCTATATGAACTACAGAATGAACTGGCAGCCCACCTAAGTACCATGTTCAATCATAGCCTCACCTCAGCCTTGGTGACCACTGAATGGCGCACCGCAACAGTTATCCTACTCCACAAAGGGGGGGGCACAACAGACCCCGGGAACTACTGCCCCATTACCCTGACGAGCCTCGTCTGCAAGGCCACGGAACGTATCATCATGGAACGCATAAACAAAGACATTGGAGATCTCCAAACTCTGGACCCCACACAGTTTGGGTTTGTAAAAGGCAGATCATGTCTCCTAAACCTGATAGACTTCTTTGAAGTAGTCACCAAAGCCACAGATGCGGGTAAGGTGGTTCACACAGCCTATCTAGATCTGGCCAAGGCATTCAACACCATCCCCCACTCTGGAATTATAGATAAACTCACTAAACTAGATATAAATCCCTATGTCACAAGATGGGTTGCCAGCTGGCTTACTGACAGCACCCACACCGTGAAAGTAGAAGACTCCAAATCAGACTTCAGACCAGTGACAAGTGGAGTACCACAGGGTTCAGTCCTGGGTCCTCTCCTGTTTGGTATCTACTTCTCTGAAGTACAGGCTAACACAGAAGGTCTTTGGCTAACTAAATTCACAGATGACTGCAAACTAGGAGCCATAACTGAAACTCCTAGCGATGTGGACATCCTACAAAAGGGCCTCACTGAGACAGATGCCTGGTGTCAAAGACATGGTCTCAAGCTCAATGCCAAAAAGTGCATTGTCATCCCCTTTGGTAAAAACTTTGTACCCATGAACTACCACATAGGCGGTAGTCTACTTAACACCGAAAGTGTGATAAGAGACCTTGGGACACAGGTGGACTGTAGTCTCTCCTTTGATAATCACATCGCCACAGTGGTCAGGAAATCCTTCTACATGGCACACCTCATCACAAAAGGTTTCTCATCCAGAAAAAAGAGGTCATTGTTCCCCTCTACTCATCACTCATTAGACCCATTACAGAGTACAACACCCCTTTTGGTATGTACCTCACAAGACATCTACAATAACTGGAAAGGCCGCAAAAATACCTCACAAAGAGGATTACTGGCCTCAAACAGATGCCTTACGCAGACCATCTCAAAAAACTGCAGCTTTACTCTGTCACATATCGCCTACTCAGAGGCGATCTCTGCCTAACATACAAAGCTATGTCAAACACAGAGCTGTTGGACATGCTCCACTTAAAAAAATCCCAATCCCTCAGAGCTACACGCTCTAGGGACCTAAACCTTGTCACTACAATAAACAGAACATGCTGGAGGGATAAATTCCTGTCCCAGAGACTTCCCATACTCTGGAACAGACTACCTATCTTTGTCAAACAGAGCTCCTCATTCACACTATTCAAGAAAAATCTTGATGATTGGATGGGTAATAGGAAATTCACCCTGGGGATCACTTCTGTGGTTCTGCTTGACAGGGGCACAGGAAAATAATTTTCTTGGGTGGCAAAAGCCAGGGTACCTTTTTGGCTAGGCTTGTATAGGCCCTAGGGCCAATAGCCTAGTACCTACCTATGAACATCCAGCTACTCATATCCTCCTCTTCAAACCTCTGTTTAACTTTTTCCTCTACCAAGTTTCATACCTACAAGATTATAAATATCATATTTATGACTTTATTCTCTGAGTGGACAAGTATTTTCCTCTTAATTGTATGTTAATTCACTGTGCTTCAAAAAATTCACAGCACACCAATGTCTCTGTACCATTTTAATGTATATACATTGTTGTATTAATTTTGCATTAACTTTGTATTTTTTGTGGAATATTTGAATGTTGTGGAGGTTTTCTCCCAGAGCCTCCACTGGAAATGGGCCTCCAACCCAGTGGACTTTCCCAGTCAACAAATATCAATAAATAAATACATAAATAAATAACTAGGGGTCTATATTATATCATCGAACACTTAAAAAAGCGAACGCTGATTGATCGACCTAATTTAAGCGAAAGTTTAAAATCTCGAACTGTCAGATCAGCGATTTTTTTCCGAGGGAAAAAAATCGCTGATCCAAAACACATACACACAACACAAGCACAGCAAACAAACAGAAATCCAAACACATACACCTAAAATCTGATACCAAACCCTACACTAAACTATGCACACACCACTAACTACCCACTTACCTTAACCCTAACCCTAAGGTCCGTCACTATCGCACACTCACCTCACCCGCTTCCTAACCCTAACTCACTTAAATCCGCCCTAACCCTCATGTCCACTCAATCGCACACTTACCTGAATCCGACCGGTAACTTTCCACCATAACACTGAAAATACCGAAGCAACAGAAACGGACAACCGAATTCTTTCCCTAGGAAAAAATTTGAGTTTCTGCTGCTTCGATATTTTTCAGTTTCACGAAAATAAGTTCGATCAATTAGCATTCGCTTTTTTAAGCGTTCGAGGATATAATATAGACCCTTCCTGTATATGATAACCAGTGTATTGTGTCCTTGGCTGCTGCTTCATGCAGCTAATATACCACCTAACACACTTTTACTGTACTACATCACAGCTAAACACTGCAACGTTTTTTTTCAAATGTATTTGTTATTTTTACTAAATTTGGTTATTCCATTCTGGGTCTGTTTTGGAATCCTAAGTCTGTGTGTGTTTGTGTTTATACAAATTAAAAGAAATTCTACCCATAATAATTATATGCACATCAACAGAATTAAGTAACAACGCTCACCCAAATCCTGGCTTAACACATCCTATACTAATACTCCTCAAATTAGTAACATTTCCACCCAAACAAGCCCTCAGCCTGCCCCTGGTCTCAACTTTTATCATATTAACATATGAAGCATTTATAATAAACCTCAATGAGCTCCATGCCTGAATTACTACTCAGTCCCCAGATGTCCTCAGTATCACTAAAATATGGCTGCAACATGATACAAAAATGAGGAAATACTACCTCCTGGGTATAGTATTGTAAGACAAGACAGGTTAAGGAAAGAAAACTGGTCAGAGTGGCAATAACGCGTAAGCACAGTATTGAGAATTCTCTAGTCCCTCAAACTACTCCACCTTTTTCTAAAACTAAAATTCTGATAACACTAAAAATAAAACCCACAAAAAATAGCCATCATAGGACTCAACCTTCCCCAGGTAATAAAATCCACTGCAAAACTATCATATTAGGTGTTACTAATATCTACTGGCAAACAACAAATTACGACAGACCAGCTAACAGTATCAAGCTTTATAAATTCACACAATTCATCATTACCTCAAATAAGTACAAAAAGCCTACTTCCCGGCAGTCCACCCCTGAAAGGATACTAGCATCCTCTCCTGATAAAATCTCTTGCAATGAAGCTCTCCAAGATAGTCTAAGTGACCATCTACCTATCTACACAGTCAGGTATCAAAGCCGCAACCCAAGAACTTACAAGTATGCCCTGGTTAGAAAAATAGCTGCTTCCCACAAAGAAAGTTTCATAAACACACAATTAATGCATCTGGGAATCACTTAGGATCCTCCCTTTAGATGATGCTATAGCACAATTTAACACACCCTGAGATTCAGTAAACTCCATCTATGCGAGTTTACATGTTTGCTTGGTGTGTGAGCAGTGATGCGTGGTGAGCAGCAGCACCACTAATTACATATTCATGCTGTGCACCACATTTAAATGTAAATCAGTGCAGTTTCTTGGCTGGCAACAATGCTGTCAGGCAGGATACTGTATAAAGTAACATTGATAGCAATCCTGTTTACATCAAACTACAGTTGGTTAGCATGTTTGCAAGGAATGCCATAATGGTCACCAGGGCTTAACATATAACTTTCCATAGCTCTCAATCTCCTAGTGCATCTGGACAAAGCCCAACATAATAGGGGGGACAATGATCAAGAAATAGGGGAGATTCTATACATTTGCGATGTTAAACTTAGAAATGTTCTAGAATAACAAAGTTTGAGTTAAGATACAGTTTCTGAAGAAACTGAAACCCAAATGTAATTATTTAGTGACATCAGTCCTGAGATCATCCCAGTGATATGACAGAAAACCAAAAATGTTATAAGAAATAGACCAAAAGATGTAAGGCAAAAGTCTGAACAAACTGCGAAAATCTGAACAGTTGAGAGATATGATATATACATGGTCAAAATACAGTAAAGGACAGTGTACAAAGTGCAAAGTATTGTGAAATCCCATTCCTGGCATTCTGTACACCCCCCCACCCCACTTTTCCATATTTGCTGCAGGTAACATAACAATTGAACCCATTGCATGTACCAATCTCCTAGGTGCCATCATTGATCAAAACATGAGATTCGACCAACACATATCACAAACTTTTAAGGTACGCAAAAAATGGGTACTCTATATAAAAACAAACAATTCCTAACCAACACTACCAAAGTAGCCACTGCAAGAACTCATCTATCTCAACATTTCTTTATGCCTCACCTATACTCACAAACCACAGAAAATCTGAGCTAGGTAAACTAGAAACATATTGTAACAAAATAGCAAAATTTGCCGCTGACTCTCCATACAGATAACATCACTGTCTAGTACTAAAAAAACACCCCTCAAGAACTACAGGAAAAAACACAACATTTTTCACAGCAGTGGAAGCACGGCTTTTCAATACACAACTTATACTCAACCCTAATAAAACCAAGCTAACAATCTTCCAACCTGCTACAGTCAATGAACCCCCCCCCCCCCACCCCACCCGACTTTTACATATTTGCTGCAGGTAACATAACAATTGAACCCATTACATGTACCAATCTCCTAGGTGCCATCATTGATCAAAACATGAGATTCGACCAACACATATCACAAACTTTTAAGGTACACAAAAAATGGGTACTCTATATAAAAACAAACAATTCCTAACCAACACTACCAAAGTAGCCACTGCAAGAATTCATCTATGTCAACATTTCTTTATGCCTCATCCATACTCACAAACCACAGAAAATCTGAGCTAGGTAACATAACTAAATAGCTAAATTTGTCGCTGACTCTCCATACAGAAAACATCACTGTCTAGTACTAAAAAAATGAATCTTGGCTAGAATTCCCACATCTTCTTCAGCACAGCACAAATAATCTTGAAACAGCAATGTACTGGCCAACTTTTAATTTCTACTTGTGAGCTCTATAGCTACTAACCTGCTTTAGTCGCTGGAGGTAAATTTTTTTAGCGGAGAAAGGGCAAGTGGGCTCCACAGAACAATCAAGGCATCGGTCAGCAGCACCTGTGGGCTAAAAGATAAAATAAAATATGGGTTACTAGTGATAATGCACTTCATGGCTTAGTTATCCAAACAATCCAAAGGATAAAATGAGATGATGATGACACAAGTATTGAAGTGCAAGCAAATAAAATGGCAGTAACTCAAAAAAATCCTACAAATTATACAGTTTAAGAAACAGCAACTGTATTACCATTGTCTTGGCAAGATTCCAGGGCAGCAGAATAAATAAACCTGACACTGTTTAATCTTTCTTCAGAAAGAGTTTATTTTTAAACTATTTTTGGAAACGTCTCTCTTTTATTGTCTTAGTAATAGTGCTACTACTAGTACTGACTGGACATGTACCACACAGATTTAGTTTCATCTAGACGCTGAGCAAAGTACCATGATGGTGCTAGTCTGCTGTAGTGTGCGGGATGGTTTACATCAAGGAGCGTGCAAACAAGAAGAAGAAGAGGCTCTGTATCCCATAGTGGACATGATTTTAGTTGCTTCTTCCTCCTCTTCGGGAGCAAGGCTATGACTTGTGTTGCTGCACTGACCACCTAGCATTGCCTTTTTCCATTATACTACAGTGCTACTCCCACCTACACTGGATGTTTTGGCTCTGATCTCTTTTAACTATCTCTGAAAGTCCATCTCTGCTTGACTGGCAAAGCTAGTTGAGACTCCCACACATCTTTCCTCCCAATATACCTTTAATATTAAACAAAAGCTACAGCAATACTTTTGACATCTTTACAGCTTAAAGTTATAATCCTGTTATCAGTGCAACAGAAAACCAGCTTACAGTACCATAACTGCAAAAACACATTTATATGATGCTTCATCTGCAAACTAAAAAGGAGTTTTGCCTTGAATATTGATAGTCTTGATTGCTCTCTAACCAAGCGGGGGAAGGAATCCCAAGGTATAAATTGTACAAAAGAAAAAGCTTTACAAGTACAGACTAAAGAGTAATTGGGAATAACAAGATAAGAAGATCCTGAAGAACTTGGTCAGAAGGTTCTAGTTATTGTTTGTTTGGTTATATGTAGGCCACTGCAGGTACCCATATTCAGAAATATGTAAATCAAAATAGCTAAAAAATTGCTCTTAGAAAGAATCAGTCAGTAATGCTATCTTTAGAAATCCTTGAGAGCAAGAATTAAATAATCCTCCTATTAATAAAGTATCAAGCAGTTAATAGCCCCAATTTGTGTAATGTCTAGAAAATATGTACAGAGAAACGATGTTGGATCAAACGACACCCAACATATATGAAATGTGCTTCACCTCAAAATATGATAAATCATATTACAACTCTGTAAGGTATTAGACCCAGTATCAAGTTTTTTGTTTTTTCGTAAAAATGTTAAGGTAGTATGTATATAGTTTTGTGTTTACAGTTTTAACAGATGTAAAATTTGTTTGTGCTGTAAATATTTTATATTTGACCTTAATTATTCTAGTAGGAAAAGCAGCTTTTTGTATTTTTCAATTTGTAAAATGCCACTTCTATATTTATGGCTAAATTTAGCACTATAGTCATTTTTTACTGACATATCAAATGCAAATGTCAATGATAAACGTTTCAAAAATGTAAATAAAATATGTTTGTGAAAACAAAAAAAAAATACAATACAGACTCACTGATTTCACCTTCTGAAGGAGAAGCATTCCACTTCTTTTTTCTCATTATCAATTTAGAATGAGCACAAGAAGCATACATTTTGTTTTACTGATACAAATTCAAAAGCCTGTATTACTCAGCCCAGACAGAATTGGGCACAGTTAATCCTAAACCTATCAGCAATGTTTGCATGACACTAATTAAAAACTCAAAAGAATAAACTATAAGCTCGTAACAGCCTACTTAATGCAAACTCTGGAGTCTGCATGTTAATAAAGACAGAGCGAAAAAAAGCAGAAACCCTTTGGGTAATCCCCTGATGATACAAGGCTGTGATAACTGATGATCCAAAGAAACTCTGAAAGTTCTACTCTGCAAAACAAAGTTAGCAAACCAATTCATACCATTCCAATACTGTATAAAGCACATAATCAAATACTTTGACAAGGTCAATTTTAGTCTGCCCACAGAACCAAATATAACAATCTGCTATTCGCACAAAATGTCATAAACAGCTACACTGCTAAGGTCTTTCAGAATTCTACCTACCATAACATTCCATGTTAGTTGGCTTCATCTCGCCTTCCTTCTTGCTGTTTGGGTTCGGAGCCGATTCTCGGCTCCGACTCGGCCATCTTCTATAGCTCGAGAGCTATTTACTGGCTCAAGGCTACCCCTTATTGGAGAATGCCCAGTGTCAGCTATCCAGATCTCGTTTGTGATAGTGCAAACTAGACATAAGTAGAGTAACCAGTTGCCTAAAAACTGGTTGTCCAATACACCTAAACAAGGAAAGAGTCATAAATTACCTGGCAAGTGAAGTAATAAAAGATACTCAGCCAGTGAAAACAAAAAAGGAACTCCTCTCAATCCTCTAGGAAGGGGGAAGGAGGGAGGGACGCAAGAAGGAAGGCGAGATGAAGACAACTAACATGGAACGTTATGGAAGGTACATAACTTCTTTATGTTAAGTTGTCCATCTCGCCTTCGTTCTTGCTGTTTGGGACAGCGTCCCTAGCACCTAAAATCCCGGGTGGCTCATTGGAACAGACTCTTCAGAACAGTAGAACCAAAGGAAGCTCTGCTCCGGGAGACCATATCCACCTTGTAATGAGAGATAAAAGTGTGAGGGTTTGCCCAAGTGGCAGCTGCACAGATTGAGTCTAAGGGCAACCTAGACTGAAAGACTGCAGAGTTGGCTAATGCTCTAGTAAAATTACCTTTTGGTTTAGCTGGTAGCTCTTTATTTCGTAACTGATAAATAAAGGCAATAGTATCAGATAACCATCTGGATAAGGTCACCTTAGAAACTGGAAGGCCTTGTTTGTTGAAAGCATAAGAAAGAAATAACTGGTCTGACTATCTTAGTTCCTTAGTTCTATGGAGGTAAAAACGCAATTGTCTGTGCACATCCAATTGGTGGAGCTTGTATTCTGCCTTGTTGCTGTGATTAGGAAAGAAAACTGGGAGATCTATGGATTGATTTAAATTGTTCTCTGAGCAGACATTAGGAATAAAGGATGGATTAGTCCTCAGAGAAACTCTGTCCTTGTGAAACACCAGGTAAGGAGGATGAACACATAGTGCTTGAAGTTCTGAGATACGTCTAGCTGAAGTGATAGCAACCAGAAAAAGTGTCTTCCAAGAAAGAAATTTTAAGGAACACGATGCTGCCGGTTCAAAGGGAGGCAAAATTAAGGAAGCTAAAACTAAATTGAGATCCCAAGGAGGAGGAGGATCTCTAACTGGGGGTCTAAGAAGAGATGTTCCTCTCATAAAGGCCTTGCAGAGCTTATGAGATATTATGCTAGAATTAAACATACCTTTATGAAAATTAGAAATGGCAGCTAGCTGTACTCTAATGGTAGTGGAAGCCACACCAGACTGAAAGAGTTGCGCTAGAAATTCAAGAATTTCATGGACTGGGGCTGAGAAAGGATCCAAATTTCTAGATTCTGCCTAGTAAGAAAAACGTTTCCATTTACTAGCATACGTTTTCCTCGTAGTAGACTTATGTGAGGAAACAATATTATCACGGACTGCTGGGGAGATACTGGAAAGCCTGGCTAAGGTTGGAAGTGGAGTAACCAAGCTGTGAGCTGGAGAGTTTGAAGGGATTGGTGCAACCTGCTGGATTGATGAATCAGAAGATCTGGAACCGGGTCCAGAATCCACGGTTGATCCAGAAGCTGGAGGTGCAGGAACGGGAACCATATCTGTCGAAGCCAATATGGGGCAATGAGGATCATTTTGCAACCCAACAATTTTGCTTTCTGTATGAGCTTGGTATTAGGGGAAAAGTGTACAGGAGTTCCTGAGGCCAATCGTGGACTAGAGCATCTCTGGGTATATGACCTGGAAGAGGAAGTAGGGAGAAGTAGCTGCTGCATTTGTTGTTGAGAGGAGTGGCAAATAGGTCGCAGCAAGTCTGTCCCCATTTGCAGAAGATAAGATCCGCAACTTCCTGATTCAGAGACCACTCGTGAGGCATGAGGATAGCTCAGTTGAGCCTGTCCGCTATGACATTGGATTTCCCAGGGATGTGTGTTGCTATCAGAAAACGTTGGGAGGAAATCGCCCATTGCCACAGTCTGAGTGCTTCTCGACACAAGGGGTAAGACCCGGTCCCGCCCTGTTTGTTGATGTACCACACCATTGACATTTTGTCTGTTTGGATTGCAATGGTCCCGGAAGGAAGAGAGTCTTGAAGGGCTTGCAACGCTAGGAGCACCGCTCTCATTTCTAGGACATTGATATGCAGATGGTATTCGCGAGGTTGCCAAGTGCCTTGGACTGTCCTGCCTAGATAATGCCCGCCCCCCCTACCCTGTCAGGGAGGCGTCCGTGGTCACTGTGGCTACCAGAGGAGGTTGTATGAAAGGTCTGCCTTGAATTACTAGTGGGGAGACCATCCACCAAGAAAGGTGCCTTTTGCATGTTTCTGTGATCAGGATCATGTGAGACATGGGTAGCTCCTGGAAAGACCACTGCGTGAAAAGAAGCCACTGAAGGATTCTCATGTGGAAACGCGCTAATGGGACAAGAAGAATAGCAGCTGCCATGGAGCCTAGAGCTTGGAGGACATATCTGACTTGAATCCTTTTGCTCTGCATTAGAATTAACACTCGTTGACGAATAGTGGAAACTCTTTCCTGTGGTAATCTTGCAAACATTTCTTTTGTGTTTAATTCTACTCCTATGTATGTGATAGACTGACAGGGCAACAAGGCAGAGTTTTCAAAATTTACTGTGATGCCTAGTTGAGTGCATGATGTGATTGTATAATCCTGTGCCTCTAAGAGTTGATGCCTGGTGGTAGCAGTCAGGAGCCAGTCGTCTAGATAGGGAAACACCTGGAATCCTTGACGCCTCAGGTGAGCTCTGACTACTGCCATACACTTCGTGAACACCCTGGGGGCTGAAATGAGACCAAAGGGCAGAGCTCTGAACTGGTAATGACTGGCCCCTACCCAGAAGCGAAGAAATCTCCTGGAGCGTCTGTCCATCTTGATATGGTAGTACGCGTCCTGAAGATTTATCGAGCACCTCCAATTGTCCTGACCCAGAAAAGGGAAAATGGACTGCAGTGTCACCATCTGGAACTTCTCTTTTTGTACAGATTTGTTCAATCTGCTGAGATCCAGTATTGGTCGCCAGTCCCCTGTCTTTTTTGGTACTAAAAAGAATCTTGAGTAAGTTCTGGATCCTAGTTGGTCTGCAAGGACTTCTTGAATGGCTCTTTTTTCTATCAGTCTTGAAACTTCTGTGACTGCTTGATACCTTAGATTGGGTGGGACATCTGGGATGGGATTTTTTGATTCTATGGGAGATTGATGGAAGGGAATTTTGTAACCTCCGGATATAATGGATAGTACCCATCTGTCTCTTGTTATATTTTGCCAGGCTTTTGGGTACAGCGAAAGTCTTCCCCGACTGCCTCCAGAGGTGAGCAGTTGGGCAACCCTTCAGGAATGCTGGAAGGGCTTGGCTGAGAAGGTTTCTCTGTCACCCTGGTTTTGCGGTCCCCTCTGCCACAAGGGTGGCGTCTGTTATTGTTGTTTCCCCCCTTGGGGTCTGGAGGAGGAGTAGAGCCAACAAAAGAGCCCCGGCACTCAGATCCCTCGATAGAAGGTACAATTGAGGTAATCGGAGCCGACATCGGAACTGAAGGAGAGATGATGATCAGCGCAGACGGTTCTACTACTTGCAGATCCATGGTCTCCGGCTCCGAGCTAAATGTACTTGGAGGAGGAATGGAAATAGAGGTGGTTGGAGCTGATACCTGTTGAGGTGGGCTGGATGGTAATTTTTCCAGTGCCTGCAACTTAAGCAACCTACTTACTGCTCTCTCCACATCATGATCCGATAATCTAGAGGATCGAGAGGAGTGGGAAGAATGATGGCTACATTCACTCTGTAACAAGGGTGACTGAGGTGCCGAGTGGATGGACTCCAAGGACAGAGACCTCAGTCTCTTATGGCTCCGAGATGGCTCCGAAATAGCAGATGGAGCCAACGGAGAAGTTGCCTTGTCGGTGCCAGCCGGCACCAACATACTTAGTTGGTCAAGTAAAGGAGTCGACACCGAAGGTGGAGCCGATGGCTTGACAGACTTAGGGGATTTCGCTGGCTGAGTACTTTTAGCCGGAGAATCCTGAGGCTTCAATAATCCCCGAAGGATTAATTTGTTTTTGCGCTCCTGCAGGACCCTTGGACTAAAAGCGTGACATATAGAACAGGAATCCTGCAGGTGAACAGTGCCCAAACAATATACACAACTAATGTGCCCATCTGTCAGACACATTTTCTGACAGCATGAGGCACACTTTTTGAAGCCAGATACCTTGGCATCTTTAGACATTTTCCTAACAACAACCACAACAACAATAAGAAAATGCTATACAAAACTAAGAAACAAAGTCTTTTTTTTTTTTGTTACAGTTAAGGAACAGAAAGGAGAGCCTCTAATTTAAATGGCTGTCCTAAGGGGGGGGGAACTCTCTAATTTAAACGAGTTCAGGGGAAACAGAAGGCCTGTGAGTTATGGAGTGATGGCCAACAAAGATACAACACACAAGAAAGCGATAAGGGATAAAGTAATATATCTAGACAAAAACTTGATAAAAAACTTGACACATTTTTAAGAATAAACAACAATTATAATAATACAAAAAAACTATACTAAGCCTGAGCCAGTAATGAAGCAACCTCGCAGCTGAAGAGGCAAACGAGATCTGGGTAGCTGACGCTGGGCATTCTGGGATAAAGGGTAGCCTTGAGCCAGTAAACAGCTCTCAAGCCATAGAAGATGGCAGTGTCGGAGCCGAGGATCGGCTCTGAACCCAAACAGCAAGAACAAAGGCGAGATGGACAACCTAACTTCAAGAAATACTCCACCTGAACTAATGTTTGAATTTTGCAAGCCCTTCTTGTTACAAAAGCATACAGTAAAAGCTATCCATAGGAGTACGGCCAAACTAGTTCAGTGTCTGCATTAGTAAATCAATATAATAAAATTAGTAAATCAGTAAAATAAAAAGATCCAGGCAGGTGTCAAGGTGCCTAGATTCAGGAAAGCACTCAAATGTACTGATAGCCAATCTGAGTGCATGAACTTAGCTTGCTCAGCACTGCTGAAGGAAGGATTACATCACTACACACAAGGACTGTCCCATGATACAGAATCCATTCATATTGTTCTGGCATGGATTGGGACATGAGTGATGGATGTTGTGATGTAAGGAAATATTGCCAGCCCAGCTATCTGGAATTTTGTAAATAATTATGTCATTTGTGAATACTGATATGATGTATACAGAATTGTATGTTATGTACTGAGTCAAAATGTAACCACAGCATGCCCTGCTGACTTAGAACAGAAAATAAGTTGAAATTAGATTGCTTTACGATTGTGCTATAAAAGTTCTCTCTCAGTTTCAGTGTAGCAGACACAATGTCTAGAGCTACAAGTTTTTATATCGTCATGAAAGAGAAATAATTACTAGGTTTAAAATGTAAAATGTTTTTTACTGTTTTACGACTTCCAAGATCTGCAAACATCTGAGAGATATGTATTTTTAACACAGAAATGTTAAATTATGTTAGCTTCTGTTTCAGTCTGGGAACTGAAGTCAGGTGACAAAAAGTGATGTCATCCAAACTAACCCAGCAATAATATTTGATACTGATTTAAGAACTCTCTCAGAGAGAGACTGTGCATTTTGTATTTTGTCTTGGACCTAGCAAAAACATACACTCATCATCATCTGAACTTGCCTTTCCCTGTAAGTAAGTTTTTAGGGCACAGTAAATCTTTTAGCTATAGTTAGGATTATAGTAAAGATCAGTTTAGATGTTTTCTGTATTTATTTCAGACTGTCCTACATTGTTGTTTCAAATACTTCCTGTGATTTTGAACTCTGAAGATACTGTGTTGATTCACTGAGTGTTGTCTTATTGTATTATTTATTATTAAATATATTTAAACCTATCTTTGTGGCTGATATTTGTGAGACATATTTAAGCTCTTAGAGTACTTGCATATGTATTTGGTGACACTGTACAGGCCACTCCTAAATAGCCTTGCAAGTCTTGTTCAGACTGTCATTTGGATAATAATAACATTACACAGTAGGATTGGACACCCTTTGTAAGGGCCTTATAGTGGCTGATAAGTAGGTTTGGTAGCAGTGGAGACTACCTTATAGCCTGGGCAAAAGGGGGCCAAAGCTAGTAAACCTGTGCCAGCCTTCCCCAGGTGTGTGTATGTGTGTTTGTATATAAACCAAATGTCAACGTGTGTGTGTGCCTGCTATATGGGCAGGGACATGAAGCACTGGTCGGACAGAGAGGGTGCTGGAGGTCTTGGCTTGGCCCCTCAGCTGAGATCTTAACCCTATAGCTGTACCAGTGGGGAGCCTTATTAGGGATCTGGAAAAAAGGGAGAAACTAGTCCCAGACTGACTATGATCACTGTGTGCTCTTAAGGGAAATTGCAACTTACTGTGTTTGTAGTTGTCATCCTCCCAGTGTGTATGTCCCTTAGCTGTTGCAAGTGGTGAGGACTGAGGCTCCTTGATTACTGGGCCAGTGTAGGGACATCAAAGCTGTATTAAGGTGTATACTTAACACATCTGTGATGCCCCTGCACTGGCCCAGTAATCACAGATGTGTTAAGGTGTATACCTGGGAACATGAATTGTCAATATGATACCACTCCTTAATAAGCACATAAGATTCTAGAGAGCTGCCAGATCCCAAACTGGAGTGAGTCATGATTGGCGTTGAGGTTTCCAAATCTTGAATTAAGAGACAGGGTAATTACAGCAAGTAAGGTACAGCCAAATAAAAGAATGAGCCCATTGTCATGAAAAATATTCTTAAAATAACCAACAAAGACAGTCAGATAACAAATGAGCTTGATGTGCACAAAAAAGAAGAGAAAGTATGTGTGCATGTATGCATGTATGTGTAGTTGTTGCAATGGAGAATGAAACTGAGAGAATGTTTATTTTACTTAAGAGAATAAGCATCATCCAAAATGTGAGTAACCATCAGAAAAATAAATGTGCAAAAGCAAGGGGGTGGAATTTGAAGATCAAAAAGGAGGCAGCTCAGAGGGGGATACATAAAAAGAACAGCCTCATTGAGAAATATGATGAGTCAGAAACTTTGAAGGAATTCAGCAATGCACTGACCAAACATATTGATCTCTAGTGGGCTGCTTATTAATTATAGCCAACAGCATCTCCATTAGGTAAAGAATAATGCAGGTTACCTGATTCAAGCAGATTTTAGCTGCTGTAGTAAGACTCTGCATTATCAATATTACGAGGTAACTGAAGAAATTACAACGTATGGGTTATGCATAAGTGAATAGAATACAAAATAAGAAAGCCAAAACGGACAATTCACTGCAGGTAAACACTCGGGGCCAATAAGTCAGAAGCCTTAATGTATTAAAACTGGAACAAGTTTTTATTCATTTAAAAACAATGATGAGCAATTTCATTCATTAAATTTATGAACGTCTGGGGCAGTGTTTGCCAATATGGTCATGGCCTATTGGGAGCATAATTTCCTTTTTAATAGTGAATTTAATCAACATGTTCATGTTTATTTAGGCTATTTAGACAATATTTTTATAATATGGAAAGGGGAAGAGGTAGCTTTGGAAAGATTTATTAATTATATTAATAATAGCACATCATTTCTCCATTTTACACATGAGATGCAGGTTGATAAAATAGCATATTTGGAAGTGTTGTTAAAAAATTATTTAAATGAAGAAAGGTTTACATGTAAAATTTATAGGAAAAAGACATATTCAAGCTCTTTTTTACATTATAGTAGTATGCACCCGATGCACCAAAAAAGATCAGTTGTTAAAGCCCAGTTGGTTAGGGCAGCCCGTATGGTCACCCAAGATAACGAATTCTTGGAAGAGGTCAATCGAATGGTTAGTATGTTTGCTAAGAGAGGATACCCACTAGATGTTTTACAAGGATTAGTGGAAGTGACCTCAAAGAGATTTACAGGTTATTTTAAACCTATATTTAATAGAATAAGAAGTGATGAAAATGACCCTTGAAAGAAATGGGGAAGAAGTAACAGCTAATGAGTCACAATTGGTAGGGTTCAATTTGGAGGACAGAAGTATTCATGGAGTTACTTTTGTTACCACATTAGGTGCAAATTACAACACAGTTAAGAATATTTTAATAAAGAACTGGGTTATTTTCCAAGAATATTTGGAAATCAAAGATAAAGTAGGGACAAGGGCAGTATTAGTATATAGGAGAGCACCGAATTTTAAAAACTTATTGGAGAATTTGATATCTACAGTTACAACAAATATAGGTTCAGTGCATAGCATGAATAAATGCGGATGTTGCCCATACTGTAAGTATATAAAAGTGGGGGATACCTTTACAATGACAGATAAGGTATACAAGATACATGGCAAGTATAACTGTGACTCTAAGTCAGTGGTGCATATAGCTCTATGTGACCGATGTCCCTGTTTTTACACTGGTAAAACAGATTGAAAATTAAAAGAAAGGGTGTATGAGCATAGTTATGCTATAAGAAAAGCTAATGTTAATAATGCTTTAGTGAAACATGTTCAAACTTACAACAACCATGTATTTCATTTTATGGTAATAGAGTTACTCCAAATTTAAGGGGGGTCCATGGACTTTATATTTAGAAAAGAAGGCATTAATGTGGCAAGTCCTCCTGGATGCGATCCTTTGGCCCGGTATCAATGAAAACATTTCTATTAGTTGTTTATTAAAGCTCAAGACATTGGATAGATGAAACTATTTTAGGAAAGTGGATTGTATCTAGTGGTTTTAAAACATGTCTATAGCATTTTTAATGTGAATGTGTTTCAATAACAGTTAACTATTAGGATGTAAGTAATTTAATTTTTATGCATTTCTATGTAAAACTACATTTTGAACTGTCTAATTGTAAGGTTTAGTTGGATATAACTAACTAGTTAGATTAGATTTTAATTCGTAAATCCTTTTTACATAAAATTATTATAAAATTATAATGAAGTCCGTGGGAAGTGTATAATCTAGTGACAGTTTCTTGTATTTTAGGGTAGCTAGAAAGCTTATAAACTTTGTTTATTTTAACTTAATTTACGTATGAAGGCAACATATGAAAGGAAATGACATCATCTTAATGGGGTGCGTCTAGGATACAAAATGTGGATTGGAGTAGAGTTTTTTATCTGAAGAAGTTCATAAATTTAATGAACGAAAGCACTCATCAGTGTTTTTAACTGAATAAGACTTGTTCCAGTTTTAATACGTTAACGTTTCTAACTTATTGGCACTGAGCTGTTTGCCTGCTGTGAGTTGTCTGTTTTGGCTAGCTTGTTTTTTGACAAAATAAGAAAGCAAAGAATGTAAGAACCAAGCAAGGCAGAAGTACATAAACAGAAAAACAGTGGATAGCCCTGGTAATCCTTATCTGTTGATGCAATATGTTTTCTTTTCTTAGCTTGGAAAACAAATATTCATCTTTGCAGACAAATATGCACATTTGAAAGGCATTGAACTCTGTACAGACTTGCAATTATTAATTAAACTGCTATATTAAATATGTTATAAATAGTATTCATGTTAACTTATCTGTTTTAACAATACAAACCTTATTCTCTTTGGTAAAATGTTGTAGAGTTCCAAAAGAAGAAACTTTCAAACATCTGAAAACAACAAGAAAACATTAAAACATTAACCAATAGGTATTTATTGAAATCATCAAGTTTAAAAAAAAATAAACCACAACCAAAAGTATAACTATTTTTGCAATACCATGCAGACAATTGGAATTGCAGCTTTAAAGTGATGCAATGTTAACAGTTAAACTTAATAAGTCTCCCTGCAATGTCAATAGGATACAAACAAATCTATTGCAGTCATTTGGCCATGGTAGTTTTTGAGTAATCAGCAAGATATGTGTAATATAAACAGTTGCAATCTGTCTGAATTCTTACATATGCACATCAGTCCAAAATTTAGCCAGAACGTGGTGCTTAGATATGACTTACATAGCTTTAATCCTAATGAGATAACTACAGTAATCTGCATATGATGTAGTACACAGTTCTTAAGTCTCCATTTGACTCTTCAGTTAAACGAGGTTAAATCACACATCCAGTGTCTCATCTAATTTACTGGCTATTCAGGCACTACATGCCATCAAATATAAAGACACATCTGCCAGAAGTTAAAATATACATCTGCAGAAATGAAGAAATATATTTGTTCTCGAGTTTCTGTGCTTGGAAGTACAGAAGACATTTTTCAAAATATCCACCCCCCTCGCAACTTTCTAAGCAGAAACTTATCAGAAAATGAGATATCTTGGATGCAAAAAGCTGATTTTTTCCTTAGTGTAAATGGTTTTATGAGAAGCATGAAAATGTACAGTATACAATATTCCTGCATGTCTCAAGGGACGTTGTTTCTGAATGAGAAGAAAGACAAAATAGCAACATTTTTAGAGAACTTCAGGAATTATTGTGAGCTCAGCAAGTATTTGCCATTAGACATTTGCTCTATAAAGATTTCAAATGCATATGTTATTAAACAGAAGAAAAGAGCTAGAGACAGTGAATTTGTTAAGCTACATGATTTACTAGTAAGAGACCGAAGAATTTCTAATAGTAGGAATGATGAAACAAAAGGCAGACTTATAAGAGAAACAGGGCTGATATTGCTGAAAGCTGTGTAAGTGTGCAGAAGTAAGTGAAATTCCTAGTCAAATTTAAAAACATTAACTAATGAAAAGTAACATATGTTGAATAAAACTGAGCAAGTTATTAAGGCAAAAATAAGAAAGTCAGAAAATGTTACAGCAGTAACAGATATGAATAAGAGCCATGTAAGAAATTAAGATGGAGACCAGACAAATGCTCAAACAGTTTTAATTCATGCTTGTGCCTATAAATATGAGAAGATGAACTGTCCTGATTTTAATAAGTCCTGCAGAAACTGTGCTACACCACACCATGTTTTTAAGAAATGTAAATGGAAAACTGATGTGCTGCAAAGAATGGATATGCTCCTGGACAGAAGCATGAAAATGAAGTTTCTGAAGGTGTTACTGAACTAGTCTGAAATGCTGAACTAATGAGGCAAGAATGCAGAACAGACTGCCGGCAGAAAATACTAAAAATTAGTAGACATAATGTCAAATGTAAATGAGATATAGGTCCAGAGTGCAGTACTCTGTTTCAAGACAGTTTTAAAAGTTTATGGCTAGATAACCCTGAATGTACAACTATGTGCCCACTGCCAACCTGCTCTGAACAATGGGCAGCATTAATGGGTCAAAAACTGCTGAGAAGCAGCATTTAAAATCAAAATACACACACAAAAGTCCAAATTTATTTTCAGACAATAACACTTACAGCAGCACTTAAAAGGATAATTCTCATGATATTTTGGGTCACCTGGCTTCTGCAAAAACTAGAAATAATAACAAGAATTGACAGTGAAAAAGCAAAGACTGCATCTGCACATAAATACTTCCATAGCCAAAAGAGGCATTGCAGATACTATGCAATCATAGCAGTGAAATGCTATATGACTACAAACATCATCTGGAGAATATACCATACAAACAAAACCTATCACAATTTCAGATACACATATGTCTAATAAAGTACCTGTAACTCAAAATAAAATGGAGCATGAAATGAAGTATATGGACAGCTTACATGTTATCAAGAAACATAATGAAAAGAGAGCACTATCCATTGATTACAGTTGAACTGGTAGTCTCTGCAATGCAAGGGCTTCTGGCAGGTAAAGCTAGATGAAGTTCATAAGTTCATAGGTACGTACTAGGCTATCTGCCCTAGGGCATTTATAAGCCTAGCCAGAATATGTTGGCTTTCGCCTCCCTTTTAGACTAGAATCCTGAGCCCTTATCCAGCAAGGCCATAGAAGTGATCCCAGGAGTGAATTTACGATTTCCCATCCACTCATCAAGATTTCTCTTGAAGAGGTTCAGCAAGGGGCACTGCCTAACATGGTCCGGGACTCTATTCCAGAGTGAGGGAAGCCTCTGGGATATGAATCTATCCCTCCAGCATATCCTATTTATAGCTGTGCTGAGGTTTAAATCGCTGGAGCGTGTAGCTCCAATGGATTTATTTTTTTTTGAAGTGGAGCATGTCCATTAGTTCCGGATTAGGCATGGCCTTGTACATCAGGCAGAGATCGCCTCTGAGTAGGCAGTAAGCAACTGAGTAGAGCTGGAGTTTTTTTAGTTGAGCTGCATAAGGCATCTGTTTGAGGCCCACGATCCTCTTGGTGAAGTACTTTTGAGGTTTCTCCAGCTGTTGCAGGTGTCGGGTAATGTACATCCCAAATGGGGCATTGTACTCAATTATGGACCTGATGAGTGATGAGTAGAGGGGCACAATGACCTCTCTTGATCTAGATGTGAACCCTTTTGTGATTAGGTGAGCTATATAGAAGGTTTTTCTAACCACTTTGGCAATGTGATTGTCAAAGGAGAGGTTACTATCTACTTGGGTCCCTAGATCCCTAATTATTTCTTCCGTACTTAGCGGATTACCTCCTGTGTGGTAGTTTGTGAGCACTTTGTTTTTCTCAAAGGGAATGACTATACATTTTTTGGCATTTAGCTTGAGGCTGTGGTTCTGACACCAAGTATACATCTCTGTAAGACCCTTCTGGAGGATGCTTGTGTCAGCCGGAGAGTCCATTATGGCTCCCAGTTTGCAATCATCTGCAAACTTGGTCAGCCACAGTCCTCCCATGCTTGCCTGTACCTCAGAGAAGTATATACCGAACAGGAGGGGTCCCAGGACAGAGGCCTGTGGGATGCCACTTGCAACCGGTTTAGAGTCAGACATGGCACCCGCAACTCTGACCATGTGAGTTCTATCCCTCAGCCAGTTTGCAACCCATCTTGTGAACCCATCTTGTGATGAATGGGTTGATATTTAGGCTGGTAAGCTTATTTATGATACCAGAGTGGGGAATTGTGTCAAAGGCCTTTGCGAGGTCCAAGTAGGCTGTGTGGACTGCCTTTCCCTCATCTATGGCTTTGGTAACTGTTTCGAAGACGTCAACTAGGTTTAGGAGGCAAGACCTGCCTTTAACAAAGCCGAATTGGGTAGGGTCCAGTGTCTGGAGGTTCCCAATGTCTTTGTTTATGAGATCCATGATAATGCACTCCATAGCCTTGCGACCAGGCTAGTCAGGCTTATAGAGTGATAGTTCCCGGGATCCGTTGTGGCGCCCCCTTTGTGGAGCGGGATTACAGTTGCTGTACGCCACTCTTTGGGTACTTAACCTGTGGTGAGGCTGAGTTGGAACAGTGAATTTATGTGAGGGTTTATTTCTTTTTGGAGTTCGTGTACAGGCGCAGCCCGGGATGCCATCCGGTCCCATTGATGCTGTGTTTTTTACTTTGGAAAGGGCTGCTTTCACCTGTGTGTCTGTGATGTCAGGGGGACTGCATACTTCTGGGATAGACACAGGTCCTTTTGGGGGGGGTAAAGTTTGCACTGAACCTGTCCGCCAGGATGTTGGCAATGTCAGTGGGTTCAGTGTACTTTGTGCCATTTTGCACCAGCTCAGAGCAGATTTGGGAGTTACCACCCAGATTCATGATGTTGCTAAAGAAAGCCTTATGATTATCTTTAGAATCTTTGGCAATTTTTCTTTCGAAGCTAGCCTTTGATGATTTTATGAGGGATCGAAGTTTCTTGCTAGTACTGATCAGGGATGCCTTCCCTTTTTGGGATTTTGCCCTATCATGTAATAGTTTCTTCCTTCTGTTGTAAAGTTTATTTATGGCCGGGGTCCACCAGACTGGTCTCCTGTTTTTGCAGGAGTGAGTCTTGGTTTTACTTGGGATGGCACGATCCATGCATTCCTGTAGGTGCTCATAGAATGCATTTGTGAAGGATTCTGCGTTTTGGGTAGCATTTTCCATTAGCCCGAGTGCTTTGAATTTCTCCACCTCGGTCTTGAGAAGTGTGAAGTTTGCGTTTGAGAAGTTTTTTACAACCCTAAATGTGTATAATGTGCACATAAAAGTGTATTTAACATACCATTAAGAAAATACAAATTTCGGTACTTTTCCGTTATCGGGGCAACAGTGTCAAGACGATCGTTCAGCTGTAATCCAGTTCTTTAACATATCTGTTAACCAGACATTCTGTTAATCTATTTAAATTATACATTTTAAAATAAAGACATTAACTGTAACTGTATTCACTTTATTTATATCTGGTTAACAGATATGTGAAAGAACTAGCATATAGCTGAGCGCTCGCACTAAAACTGTTCTGATAATTTACATGGAGAAAAATATATAAGAAAATCTCTTCAGACAGAATGTGGTAATTATTAATTATTGGTTTCATAGACATCTGGCACTAAAAATCACAAAGTGGTTAAATGAATGGCAATTTAAAGCCATCACACTTTCTTGATTCCAACGGATTTTTGTTCTCTAAGGGGCTAGTGGAGTGTTGTTCATGTCACTTGAAAATTGCTATCTACATGTTTTTCTTTTTTTCTGAAGTGTTTGGAAAACACATTTGTGATTGGGCTTAGGCTTTCAATTAAATGTTTACTAACTTTGTACAATAAAAACATACCTGAAGTTATATTCAACGGTTGTTCCCGTTCTCAATGAATACTTTTTCAAGCAGTAGATGATGCTTTACAAAAAAAAATTAAAAAAAAACGTGTACTACCGAGCAGCTATTTCTAGGATGACAATCGCATCTTTGCAGCTGTCTTTATGGCTCATTGATTGAATGTGCACCATATGTGCACATTTTTATTTTCTGTGTATGACATAACTTATTTTTTTACAGTTACCTATTTATATTATCAGAGAACTACATGAAAAGACACTACATTCGGAGCTGTGTGACTACATTTAAACTGTTGCCCCGATAAAGGAAACGTACCCAAATTTCTTATTGCTCCATATGGTACTTTATCAGCACCTGAGTTGTTCTTGAAAGCTTTTGCAAAAGTTAAAGAAAACTTCTTAGGTCAAGAATAGGACTTTATCAAAACCAAAGTGCCTTTCAACTTGCAACAGTTAAATAGCACAACACTAATTAAGCAATCCCACAAGAACCATAGTTGGCTAGTAAAAATATATACAAGTGAAACACTGAGTGTGTGATAATCAACAATTAATAAAATTCTCTCAACAGAAATTATACTCTATGTTAAAATATGTTATAAAATAGATGCCCTTTCCCTTAAAATCGGCATCAGTTATATATGTTCATTCATTCCTGGGTGGGTGTTGGCATTAAGAATTAACTGCCATCTAAACTCACTGTTGTATATTCCATTAGACCAATTGCCACCCCTAATGTTTTTCTTAATTCTCTCAAGAATACCAAACTTAAAACTATTGTAGGCATCACAAGAAAGTGTGCGTTTGTATAGGGAATTGTTGTTATTGTGGGTTTCATTGGCATAAAGGTGTTCATAAATTCTTTTATGTAGAGACCTTTCTGTTTTACCCATGTAAAACCTGTTACAGCCCTGACAAACACAAACATATACTAAGCCTATATTGTCACAGTTTCCCCCTGCTAAATTAACAGTCCAAAGGGGATTACCTATCAAGATGTCTGTTGCTTTCAAAACAAAGGAACAGTATTTACAGGAACCACAGCTCCTTGTTCCCTTAGTGACAGTGTGAGTAGTAAATGGGTGTTTGAATAGGAACTTCAAATTGTGTCCTACCTTGTGAGTGAAAAGTGGCTTATTGCCCAATTTACTATACAATTCACTGTTGCAGTCCAGTATCACCCAATTTTTTGTCAAGATGTCTCTAACTTTCTGGCCAAGGGAACCAAAATAAGTGACCATAGAATGAAAGTTTTGATTATTTGTTAGTGCCCCTTTATTAACAAAACCTTATCCAAGCAAGGGAACAAACCTTGTGCCCCAACCTTCACACTCACACTGTCACTAAGTGAACAAGGAGCTGTGGTTCTTGTAAATACTGTTCCTTTATTTTGAAAGCAACAGACATCTTGTTAGGTAATCCCCTTCAGACAGTTAATTTAGTGGGGGAAACTGTGACAAAATAGGTTTAGTATATGTTTGTGTTTGTTAGGGCTGTAATGGGTTTTACGTGGGTAAAACAGAATGGTCTCTACATAAAATAATTTATGAACACCTTTATGCCATAGAAACCCACAATAACAACAATGCCCTATACAAACACACACTTTCTTGTGATGCCTACAATGGTTTTAAGTTTGGTATTCTGGAGAATATTAAGAAAAACATTAGGGGTGGCAATTGGTCTAATGAAATATACAAGAGTGAGTTTAGATGGCAGTTAATTCTTAATGCCAACACCCTCCAGGAATGAATGAACATACTGATGCCGAATTTAAGGGGCAGAGCATCTATTTTATAACATATTTTAACATAGAGTATAACTTGTATTGAGATAGTTGTATTAATTGTTGATTATCACACACTCACTGTTTCACTTGTATATCTTTTTACTAGCCAACTACAGTTTTTATGGGCTTGTTTAAGGCTGTTTTTATGGATATCACTTTATAGATTCATTCATAGATTAGTACTAGGCTAACTGCCCTTGTGAGCCATTTTAGGCCTAGCCAATTATCCCCTTTGAGATTCAAACCCTGTAACTTGTATTTGTAAGGCAAACACCTGAACCATTAGGCCACCCTCCCAACTAATTCTTGATTGTTTAGTGTTGTGCTATTTAACTGTTGCAAGTTGGCAGGCCCTTTGGTTTTGATAAAGTCCTATACTTGTCAAGACGAAAGCGCTTACCAAGTCTGAAGTGGATTTAATAAATCTTTGTGGTTCTACACTCCACTGATTGTTTATTCCAGCTTTCCTCTCACTTCCAGGAGGTGGTTTTGTGTTTTTCTTGGTTACTTTCCACCCAAGCTACGTTCTTTTCCTAAAGCTTCTTAGGTGCTCTAAACATAACTGGTGACACTGTAGTGAGGTGTCAGACACAGGAAGGGCAACAGAACAGAGACATAAAGCTGCTTAATAAATTAATACAACATAATTTCAAGTTAAATGGAGGATGTGGTTGTATAATGGTTAAGATTTTCATCTCTGACTCAAGTTCCAGGGTTTGATCCTGACTTCTGACCACAGTCTGTGTGGAGTTTACATGTTTTCCTACCATTGTTTGTGGTTCATGCCAAAGCCCAAAAGAAAATATACTATGTGTTTTCTCCTCAAGAATTTTAATGCAAAACCATAGAACTTACCATAACAGAACTCATTTACACAGACATAGGCAATTTAACTGATTAATAGATTCATAGATTCATAGACTGTTACTAGGCTAATGAACAGGGGGCCTTTATAACCCTAGCCAAGTTTTCCCAAAAAATAATTATGTCATTATCCAAACAGGATATTAACAGCCAGGCATTTATAAGCTACCTCTCTTCATAAGAGATATGGGTACTAGGCCCCATGTAAATTTCCTATTCCCCATCCACTGGTTTAGGTTGTGCTTAAACTTGGTAATGCCTGAACTCAGCTTCACATGGATGGGAAGCCTGATCCATAGGCAGGGCAGTCTCTCTGGGACACATATCTGTCTCTCCAGCATGTTCTATTTAAGTCACAGACAAAATTCAGGACCCTAGACCTTGTATTTCTGGTGCTCTTTGACTTACAGATATGTAGGAGATTCATAAGTGTGGGGTTTGTGGATGCCTTGTAAGCCAGGCATAGATCACCCATCAGCAATCTACAGGAGACTAAAGGGCTTTAAGGTGCTCTGCATAAGGCAGGTTTGTTATGCCTTGTATTCTTTTTGTAACAAACCTCTGAAGTCAATCTAGTTGCTGCATACAAAGTACAAATCTTAAAGTAGGACAGGATCCTTGACTGGACGACAGATGAGAAAGGTACCACTGAAGAAGGCCTTGCAAACTTTCAAGAGGGACAGTGATAGCAAGCTAATTAGCCTTTTAACAAAAATTAGAATTTGCTACTAGGTGCACTTGGATGGAAGAGTAATTTAACCCAGTGTCAAAAATTTGTGACATGAGGGCTAACACAGCCATTACTGGAGCAGTTAAGGGATCCATGCCTTTCACAGTAGCCCATAAAGAACAACATGTCCATTTATTTTTGTATGATTTTTTTTTTTTTTTTTTTTTTTTGCAGTGTTGGGGTCCTAAGGAAAACTAAGGATCTGGAACATCCTGTCAGGGCAAGAAGGTTTCCTGGCCATTACTGGCAATCGCATAGATAAAGGTAGAGAAGGTCCAGGTGAGGCTTGCCAAATGGGTGCATCAGAAGGGCTGTGAAGGCCTTCAGATGTAAAGGCTTTTCTGGAAAATGAGGCCACAGGAAAGAGAATGAAATTTATAAAGGCCAATATGGGGCTATGAGAATGAGCCTGGACTCGCACCACCTAGCTTTCTGAATGAATTTCCTGATCAAGATAAATTGGGCAAAATCATAAGGGAATCCTGAGGTCCTTTTCTAGATGAATGCATCTCTAGGAAATTCCCCGGAGGACGGATGCATGAGTAGAACTTGCGATACTTGCCATTGATCAGGGATGTAAGTATGTCACAGCAGTGCGTTCTCTAGTTGTGGAAGAATATTTGTGCTAATGGCAGATTAAATCATCACTAGACTAGCATCAGTGGATAATCACTGAGCATGTCCTCTAAACAATTGTCTTCTCCAAAGATGCCACTATCAGAAAATGTTTCTTGAACAAAGACCATTCCCACACCCTCATTGCTTCTCAGCAGGGACATAAGAGTGACAGCCATGTTCAAAGTAGATGTTAACATCTTAAGGAATGATGTCCTAAAAGGCCTACAGAGTAAGAAGAAATGCCCTCATCTCTAAATGGGCAGACTGGTCTCTGATTGTAGCCATACTTCTAGTTTGCCCTTGAAAATATCTTGCACTGTAAAGAAGAGGCATCCATCGTTATAGCTATTGCAAGAGTGATGACTGAAAAAGAACTGGCCAGCATTAAGCTTGGCACGAACATTTCCTACCTTGATTGAACTATACAGGTCCTGGATATCTTCACTGGCTTTAACACAGGATCCATTAGCTGACTCCAATAAAACTGTATGGTCCATTGCAATACGTTCATGTTCTATCTCGCATGTGAAAACATATAAAAAGTTATTACCAACAGTCCCAATGACTTAAGGCACATATATGTGGGAAATGAATGGGCCTGAATTATTTGATTGACAACATACTGAAAGAGAAGGATCCTGTCTGATGAAAAAAAAGGCACTGTACAATGGTGTGTCCAGTGTGCATCCAATGAATGTGAGCATCAGTGAATGCTCTGTCTAAGACATCACATTGTACCATGATTCCAAAAGACTTGAGGAGACTGTGAAAAGTCTTAGAAAGTTCTGAATTGATGTGACTAGGAGTCAGTCATCTAGACAAAGAAAAGCCTTTACCCTTTGAAGACCCTGGTTCATTGCAACCATGGACATGGATTTGGTGAAAACCCTGGGTGCTGAGGTGAGCCCAAATGGAAGACTTCAGAAAAGGTAAAGAGTGGATATAACCCAGAAGTGTAGAAACCACATGAACTCCTTGGTGACTTTTATTTTAAGGTAGACATCCTGGAGATCCAGTGAACACATCTAGTCTCTTATGACAAAAAAAGGAAAGAAGGAATGGCTGCATTATGACAATACCAAAAGGCTCTTTAGGGTTGAAATGGTTTAGGCTAATCAGACTGATTATGGGTGTGAGGTTTATGGTCTTCTTTACAATTAAAATGAACCCACAGTAAAAATTAGGTCTGATGGGACTTCATGGAAGGATCAATTTTCTAAGAAGTTTAACATCCCTTTTCTTGCTGCATTCTTTTGATAAGGTAGGATGTCTTGCACTGAGACAGACTGGGGCTGGGACATGGGGAGGAGAGTGGAAGGGAATCATACAGCCTCTGGCTATTACTGTGCTGATCCACCTACTCTGTGTTATAGACAACCAAGCCGGAAGGTCCTGCAGTTGGTCAAGACTTCAGAGATTAAAGTGCTGCCCTCTCTGAAGGAGAGATGAAGAATCCTTGGTTCTGCCAGTAGTTACAGTATCTGGGTAGGCAATCATTTTCGACATTTCAGTCTAATTTTCCTGTCACCTACTCAGCATGGTTTCAGACCTGCCCATAGTACCACTACAGCCCTCCTTTGCTTTACAGACACAGTAAACCGTCTCAAAAATGAAGGCCTACAAGTGTCAACTCTTTTTTTGGATATGTCCAAAGCATTTGACACAGTCTCACACCAAATCCTGCTAAACAAACTAAACCAGTATCAACTATCAAATTCCACTCTTACCTGGTTCCACAGCTACTTAACTGACAGGTACCAAGCTGTGAAATGGGAAAATTCCCTCTCTCCTCAGCTGCCCATAACTACAGGAGTCCCACAGGGTTCTATCTTAGAACCACTACTATTCACAGTCTTCACAAATGACCTCCATACCTCCACACAGCATGCATCTATAATTCAGTATGCAGATGACACTACCTTAATCTGTGCTGCACAAAACATTCCCATCCTCCTGTAAACAACTCAGCTAGCATTCTCAGACGTTGAAAACTACCTTACCAAAGCCAAACTTATCCTTAATCCAAAGAAAACTCAGCTTATGATTATAATCAGTTCTAACAAAAACACTAACAGTCAATTCACTATCTATTTCACAAATGCTATTCCAATTGCTCCAGTGGCACAGGCTAAGCTATTGGGAATAACCATAGACTCCCACCTAAAATTTGATAGTCATCTCAACTTAACTATTAAAAAAGTACATGCCAAACTGGGGTCACTCTACCGTATCAAACCATTTCTTACCAACAACACAAGATCAGCCATTGCTCACTCCCAACTTCTATCCACCCTACTCTATGCATCTCCCATTCTGACTATTCTCAACAAAACTGAACTAAGCAAAATGGAAGCCTGCTATAACAGAATTGCTCGCTTTGCTGCAAATTGCTCATATAGAACTCATCACTGTACTGCTTTGAGACAGCTCCACTGGCTTAAACTGCCCAACCCCCTAACCTAAAATCAGCTCTGCCTCTGTAATTCTATTACATCCCCAATAAGTGTCCTGCCCTCAAAAACCTAGTACAACATCACTCAGCCAAAAGGCCTCTTAGATCATCAAGCAAACTACTACTAGAAGTCAACAACAGCTGCAATAGCTTTGGAGATGCACTATATAGTAGTTCAGTGGCTAAAAAATGGAACTCTGTCCCTACTAGCATTCAAAACACATCATCCAAAGCCTCCTTTAAAGACCCATCAGGCAATATCTCAAGCAAAGTTGGCAGTGCCATGATTGCTCCCCAGGCTAGTGAAGGCAGATAACATATACATACTAAATCTAGAGCACTTGATAATAGTTTTCAATCTTACTGACAAACATTGGCTAATCTACAATGTATGTACTGTACCTGAGAACTATGTATGTATTCTACCTATGTTCCAAATTTCAGCTGTACACCACAAATCTATTAATTACCTTTATTTTTAAAATTAATATATTTTTTTTGTTCTCTCCACTGTAACTGTTTATGTGCCGCATACCACTGTAAAAACACGTCTCTTGTAATTTGTGTGTATAATGATCATGTCTAAATAACTAAATGCATCTATAATTTTTCTTTGTGGAGCTTTTCTCCTGGGGCCTCTGCTGAAAAAGGGCCTTTTCGGCTCAGTCAAACACCCCTGGTTAACAAATGTAAAATAAAATAAAAATAATTTCCATGGCAGTCTTGCCCAGAACTTCAATGATGTTTCTACCATTGGTCACCTTAAAACTAAAAATGACATAGACTTTGTGTTCTAAAAAATGGGCATTAAGAGGTTTTCAATTCTCCAGTAATGATTCACAAAGTCCTTGACCTCATTTCCTATTTTCTCTAGCTCACCCTTAACTGCCAGGCCTAAAAAGTACTAACCCATTGAAAAAAGCATAGCAAAAGGTCATTTTGGCATACTTTGTGAAATCCTTAGCATGCAACCAAGCATGGTGATTAAGGTTTATGCAGGCATCTGCTGATCTACCTGTGCCATCCACAAAATTATGAAACAGATATATGGTTAGGTATGCTATTATGGCATGGATGCCACATAAAACTGCAAACTGATCTTCAACTCTCCATCAGGCATTTTTTTCCACTGACTCATTCATTTCATCAGCCAGCTCCTACTGGAAATGCGACATAAAACTAATAGTTCACTGACCTCACAGTGGACGTGGAAGATGCATAAAATTTTTTCTAAAAATTTATCCACTGCCAAGGAATCTTTATCTGGGGGATGGTAGCTGGACTTCGTGGAGCTGGAGCCTTTTTAAGGACTGCTGCAAGAATGGAATCTGATCTGAGGGCTCAGTCCAACAGATCCAGACTTTAGGAGACCAGAGGAACTTGTCTGCCCTCCTCTGGACATCCGAGATTTTTAATGTTACCCTAATCAACAGCAGTGCCATCTTGTCAACTGGTGAGATCACCCAGGAAGAAGGTCAGGAGTATGGATAACTTCCTACAGAATGCAATGAAGATTTGGGGTCAGTTCGCCATCTTCCTCTTATTCTCATCATCTCCAGAACCTTCCTGGACTTGAGGTCACCCAGAGGAATGGTGAGGAATCAATCTCCTCATCTACATCAAAGTCTGGTGTAAGAGACTCTTTACAAGAGATCATGTCAATTTTATTTTATCTATTTTTTGGTATCTGCACCTCCCAAAAGTCCTAGACCTGGCCTAATCCAAGACTGAGGAAAAAGAGTGTACTGTACTACACCTGTAACAGCTATCTTGCTGGAAACCACTATTTCCTCTACCCTAATGAGACAGATGAGTTGATAGTCAGAATCATCAACATAAGTATGTCTTGAGTGGAGGTCAAAGTCTGTATAGAGTCTGAGGGTGGCAAATGTAGTCAGCTCTGCAAAATTTACATCACAGCTGAGACTGTAACCATCCCTTGGGTTGATGGGTTTGTTTCCAAGTGGATGAGGCTAAAATACATTGGGAATAAACTCGATACAAGAAAACTGACGTCTCAATCACAATCCTGATGGCTCAATGCTGACCACTGGGGCCAGCCACCAGCTTCACCACAAGGCTGATGCTGACGTTTGACCCCAAAAGCTAGAAGACCAGTCTTGATGAAATCAGTGATAGCACCTATAAAATTATGGCCAATAAGACAGATAAGCTGAGCCTGAGAAGAAGGATCAGTGACTTCCTGAACAACAGTAGCATTAAGCTATACCAGCTCTTGTTGAAGTACTGAATATTTTAAAGACATAAAAGAACTAAAGATGGAACTTTTAGAAAAGGGAATAAGCAAATTACATAGAAATAAACTAAATTTATGGGAACAATACATGCAGAATAATGTCTAGGATGAGGAGAGAGGTTTAATAGAAAGCAGGAATTGAGAAAATTATGTAACGTTGGGGTAAGCAATTTTTTAAAATAAAAAGTATACGTAATGTATAATGAATGAATATGACATGTTAATATGGTTTGTTTTCTTTTTTATTAATTTATGTGTGTTTATGTTCTAAGTGATAATTTAATATGGCTGTTAACAAAAACAACAACAGCAACACTGCATTGGTAAGACAGACATTTAGGGCTCCAACAATGATAGCTCAGCCTGAGCCTGAGAGCAGAATCACAGCCATTGCTCCTATGGAAGCCAATGCCTGCATCTATTGGTCATTGTTCAGTATCACTGGAACTGGAGCCTGTAAGAGGTCTGAAGAGGAGAACCAGGAAGCATGAAATGAAAAATGCTACAAGGAAAAAGGGCCCTTGTCCATTCCTGCTACCACAGGGGAGGACCTTGAGACATCATTGGCTGGTACATTACGAACACCTCTACTATATTCTGATAATTAATGTCTAGATGAAGAGAAATACTTTGATAAGACCTGTAAGAGTTCTGAAATGAAGGCTTAGAAGGAGTAAGATTTTTTTTCTTACTTCAACAACAGCCAAAGAAGAAATAATGCTTGTTTTAATAAGAATGCTCTGAAACAATGGGAACTGACAGTTTAGAAATTGCAGAAGAGGGAGGAACACAAGAACTATCCTCTGCCATTACATTTTTGAGACTAGGAGCTGGAGAGACATCTCTGGGTTTTTCACATCTATCCTTGTCAGATCTCTAGAAATGCCTAACTTCTACTTTTTCCTGTGCTCCTTGTCAATATCTTTCTCTCTGTCCTTAGATTCTCAGACAAAAATTTAACCCTTGAGCTCAAGGGGGTCAACCTCAGGAAGGAGCTCAAGAATGAAGCTCCACTGGAATCAGAGCTTTCCTTGTAGTTGGATAACATAATTTTATTGTTTTCATTCCTTTCATTAATAAATTAAAACAATAAGTAACAAGGTCACACAGAAAAAACAAACTATAAAAAATAAAATAAAAACCAAGCCAAGCTAGATTTTTCCACTGGGTGATTCCTTAAAACCTCTTGTATTAGCGGTAACCCCTTAAAGACGTCAGGTGTTTCAGCTATATGGCAGCTCTGAATGCCCATGACTTTTTTTCCTTTTTAAGTCTGTTATGGACAAATTCAGGGCAATAAAGTCAAACCCCACAAGCTATGGACATGCATGTTTCAGCCTTCTTATGGACTGAATTTGTCCATAACAGACTTAAAAAGTAAAACAAAAGTCATGGGCATTCAGAACTGTCACATAGTTGAAACAGCTGATGTCCATAAGGGGTCATGTGCATATATCACATGTTACCACTAATACAAGAGGTTTTAATGAATCAAACAGTGGAAAATCAAGCTTGGCTGGGTTTTTCTTTTGGTTTTTACTGATTGTTTTTAATGTGTGACCTTGTTACTCATTGTTTTAGTTAGTTAGTTCAAATATTTTACAGACACCCTAATGGTTATGGACATCAGCTGGGTACGACAACCTTGTACTTGCAAATGTTAGCCAAACAATCCACTTATACTGTGCTGATAAGTCCATAAGAAGGTTGAAACATGCATGTCCACAGCTGCGGGGGGGGGGGGGGGGGTTGGCTATATTGGCCTGAATTTGTCCATAATAGACTTAAAAGGAAAAAAGTCATGAGCATTCAGAAAGTACAGTTGTGTAACACTTACCATAAATGCAGATGTTCAAGTGTATTCACTGTTGCAGTCATCACACTTGGGTTATCTGCCTGCAGGTAGCCCTCAGTCGGCCTGACTACCAGAGACTTAGTATTTATGTGTCAATTGCTGTCGCTCCAGGGCTGATGTCAGGTCGTCAGGGGGTATAAAAACAGGCAGCTAATGCCATTACATCAATTTTTCTTGCCCCATTATGTCAGGAGCTCCCCAATAGGGAAGTAAGCTATGGTGGGAAACTCACCACCAGTAAAAAGTAAATACTAATACCCCTGTAAGGGGAGAGTAATATACACAGAGAGAAGAGAGAGAGAGAGAAGGGGACTGCAGGGAGGGAAACCAGGATTGCAACAG
The DNA here is from genome assembly GCF_019279795.1 of Protopterus annectens. Taxonomy (NCBI): domain Eukaryota; kingdom Metazoa; phylum Chordata; order Ceratodontiformes; family Protopteridae; genus Protopterus; species Protopterus annectens. The sequence continues at coordinate 1,628,278,319 of NC_056729.1, forward strand.
TGAACACACTTGAACATCTACATTTATGGTAAGTGTACACAACTTTACTATGTTCTTCATGTTTCACTGTTGCAGTTATCACACTTGGGTTGATTTCCAAAGCTGAAGAAGGGGTGGAGGCAGTCAAGAAGAGTTTAGGCTGGCTAGTATGCCCTGCAGGACTGCTGTTGCAAAACCCGCCCTGGATTTGGAAAAGATAGGCAGCTGGAAATGCTTGGTGAATGTGTGTACAGAACTCCAGGTAGCAGCTTCCAGAATGTCCCTGGTAGGGACTCTCCTCAGGCATGCTGTAGAGGTAGAAGTTGCCCTAGTGGAATGTGTTCTGACCCCTTCAGGGGTTGGTTTCCCATGGTGTTTGTAGCGGAAATGGATACAGTGTGCTACCATTTGGAAATTGTCTGTTTTGAAATGGCCTTGTCCTCTGCCCCTGGTGCAAAACTGAGTAGTAACTGGTCAGATTTCCTGAAGGGCTTAGTCCTATCCAGATAGAATCTGAGCTGTCTGTGCACATCCAAGGAGTGCAGGATCCTTTCCCCTTTATTTTGAGGATTAGGGAAGAAGACTGGCAAATGGATAGATTGGTTGAAGGCCACACTGGACACCACTTTAGGCATAAGGGAAGTATTAGTCCTGAGGGAGAACCTGTCAGCATGAAAAATAATGAAGAGTTCCACAGCCATCAGTGCTTGTAGCTCAGACACTCTTCTAGCTAACGTGATGGGCAGAAACAAGTCTGTTTTCCAAGAGAGGAATTTTAACTCTGCTGATGCTGCAGGCTCAAAGGGGGGTAGCGTGAGCTTTTCCAGTACAGAGTTAAGGTCCCAAGCAGGGGTGGGTGCTCTCCTTGGTGGCCTTAAGTTGTTTGCCCCTCTCAGGAACTGTTTGATGAGAGGGTGAGAGAAGAGAGGTGGCTCAGTGTTGTAATGTGCCGAGATGGCAGAGACATGGATCTTAATGGAGGAGAAGGAAAGGCCTCTGTGGAGTAGATCTGCTAGATAATCCAGGATTAGAGGTAGGGAGGGCAGTGCTGTATCTTCTCCTTTAGATTGAATCCAGGAGCAATACCTTTTTCACTTATCAGCATAGAATTTCCTTATACTGGGTCTTCTGGCTTTAAGAATGACGTCTAGCACCTGCTTGCTTAGGCTGGTCACTGGGGGGGGGGATTCAAGGAATAACCCAGGCTGCAAGATTCAGGGTTTGCAGTTGCGGCTGCAAGATCTGTCCCCCTTGATGAGTGAGGAGGGTTGGGCTCTGGGGTAGGTGCCAGGGTGGCACCGGTGACGGGCTGCGCAGTAGTGGGTACCAGTGCTGGCATGGCCAGTCTGGGGCAATCAGGATTGTCCTTGGTCTGTCCTGTCTTATCTTGAGTAATATTCTTGAGAAAAGGGGCAGGGGGAAATGCATAGATTGAGAGGTTTTCTGACTTGAAGGATAGGGCATCCACTTTCCAGGCCCTGCCGTGAGGTGTCCTGGTGCAGAATTTGCTGAGCTGGTGATTGTAGGGGGAGTCAAAGAGGTCCACCCTCTGGGGTCCCCCATTTCTAGATTAGAAGGCTGAAGGAGCTGGGCTCTAAAGTGCAACTTGTGTGGGTCTAGGAGATTTATGCTTAAGTCGTCTGCCAGTGAGTTTTGTTTGTCTGGCAGGAACTGAGCTTGCAGATGGACCTGCATGTCCAAGGCCGTGTTCCTGCAGAGTGGGTAAGAGTGGGTTCCCCCCTGCTTGTTGACGTACCGCATAACTGTGCTGTTGTCTGTTTTTATTAGCAGGGGTCCTGCTGAGAGTAGGGATCTGAAAACTGTTACAGTGTGCTGAACAGCTAGCATCTCTTTTTGGTTGATGTGCAGATGAATTTGACTTGGGCTCCAGTGGCCCTGAATGCACTTGTCGTCCAGGTGTGCCCCCCAGGCATAGTCTGACACATCTGTGGTTAGGGTCTGGGAAGCGTGGGGTTGAGTAAAGGGAAGTTCCCTGCTGTGGTTGCATGCTGCTGCCCACCAAAGAAACTCTGTCCTTAGACAAGGTATGATAGAAATGACAGTTTCCAGGTCCTGAGAATGTTGGCCCAAAGGCTTTTTAAGTACCATTGAATTTTCCTCATATGCAGTCTGGCATATGGAATTACTAAGATGCGAGAGGCCATGAACCCTAGGGCCTGCAGGATTTTCCTTGTGGATAGCTGGGTTCTGGAGGCCATTAGAGTGAAGTAGCCTGTCAGATGGGCTTGTTTTTCTGGAGTAAGGAATGCCATCTGGGATGCTGTGTCCAAGCTTGCTCCCAGGAATACAATTTTTTGACTGGGGACTAGTTTTGATTTCTTTTCATTGCTAGTGTACCCCAAGGAGATTAGAATGTTCTTTACAAATGTCAGGTGCTGCAACAATATTTCCTGACTGTCTGCCTGAATCAGGCAGTCATCCAAGTACGGGTAAATTTGAATTTTTCGCTGTCTGCAGTAGCAATGGCTGGAGCCAGGCATTTTGTGAATACTCTGGGAGCAGTGGATAAGCCAAAGGGAAGTGCAGAGAACTGATAATGCATAGATCCTGCCCTGAAGCGTAGGTATTTCCTGCATGAGCCCCTGATGGATGTGCAGATAGGCTTCTTTTAGGTCTGGTGTGGCTAACAAGGCATCTTTGGCCAGCATAGAAAGAAGCTGCTGAAGGGTGAGCATTTTGAATTTTGGTACCACCAGGAAAATGTTTAGAATGGATAGGTCTAGGATTGGGTGCCAAGTGCCCTCTTTTCTGGGTATCAGGAAAAGTCTGGAATAGAACCCTAGGCCTATCTGCTCTGCAGGAACAGGCTGAACTGCCTTTATGGAAAGCAGTGACTGAACTTGGTTTTGCGCCTCTGCTCACTGGTTTGGAGGAAGATCTGGGAACCCTTTTGGGGTTGGCAGTGAGTGGAAGTAAAATTTGTACCCCTGGGATACAATGTTGAGGACCCATTGGTCTTTGGTGATGGAAGTCCAGTTTTTTGCATGATGAGCAAGTTTTCCTCCTAGGGGCACGGGCAGTTGGGCAGAGGTGAGGAGTGGAGTTGAGAAGTCATTGTGAATTCTTTCCGTAAGGGGGTGGCTTAGCACTCCCTGTTTTTGAAGTGGAAGCACTCCATTGATTAGATCTTTGCATACCCTGAGACTGTAGTCTGGGGGGTCTGTTTCCCCTGGGTCTAGTTTGGGAAGGCCTTGAGGGGGCTGGAAAGGACCAATGCTTTGAGAGGCAATGCCTACTGAATCTTGGAATCTGTACTTGCAAGAAATCTTTGACTGTCTGCACAGATTTAGCTTTTTCTTCCATCATTTTAAGAACCTCTTCTACTTTGGTGCTTTGGTGCCAAACAGATTGTCCTTGTTCAAAGAAGCGTCTAGTAATTTTGATTTGACATGGTCTGGCAAGGTCTGCTCCTTAAGCCAAGCATGCCTTCTCAGTACAAAACCAGTGACTGCTGCCCAGCAAGATGCTTCCAGGGAATCAAAGACACATTGCAAAGTATGCTTGCTGACTTGGCTTGCAGATTGCATAAGCTCTTGTAATTCTTTATTTTCTGCACAGTCAGTAAAGGTAGCTAATTTTTGCTTAATAAGTTCCATAATATGTTGATGGTACTTCAGTATGTGACACTGGCAATTCAATGCCCTAATGGCAATAGTTGCAGAGGTGTATACTTTTTTACCGCATCTGTCTAAAGCTCTGGCATCCCTGTCCGAAGCGGTGGGATTCTTAGCTGTAGTTGCTTTTATACCTTTAGGCCCCTGGGAGATGACCTCTGGGTCAGCAGTAGGATTTTTGAAAATAAATTTGTGAGTCAGGAACTCGGTAGTACCTGTCTAGTTTCCTAGGAACAGGGGGTAAAGTATCAGTAGTTAGACTGGATTCCATAAAGACATCATCCACAATATCCAGAACTGGGGGTATTGCTAAAGGTCTATGTTGTGGCAAATCTAAACATTCTCTGAGTCTCTTTTTGGACTGAGGATAGTCTTGGCATTCCCAATGGAAATGCTCTCTTAAAGTATGTAAGGTTTCACCAAAAGAAAAATCCTCTGGAGGAGAAGTAGACGGAATGGATTCCTCTGCATCTGAATCCTCATAAGCAGATAAAGGCATGTCTTCATATTCAGAAGCCTCAGTCATCGGACTCTTGGTCTGTTAAAGCTGCTGGGGCAAGTCTCTTTTTTCTCTTAGCAGAGGAAGGCTGGCTTCCCCTAATCAGCATAATCAGGTCTTCTGCCAATTTAAGTATTTGATGTTGTGGCAAGGAAGCAGGTGCTTGAGTTTGGGTCGTCGTTTTTTTAGGTGTAACTCGTACTCTTGGCCTTAGAAACTCGGTAATTTTAGACAGAACTGAAGACATGAAAGAAGTAGTCGGTTTGTGTCGAATATTGGTAGTGCGAAGAACTTCCTCAGATACCAGTGCCTGCACAGTGGCTCCGGACCCCTCCAAGGTAGAGAGATCCGTAGGTTCCATAGTCATAGAAGAGTCTCATGGCATACCGGACTCCAAATGGTTCTCGGTACCGTCCTGCGAATCTATTGAAGCGGGCATCAGGAGCTGTGAAAGCACTTCACTGAGTACCGGCGAACTGGCGACTAGCTGAACAGAAGCTTCGTCAGCAGTTTTGGGCCTGCACGGTCTGTCTCCATCTTTATCCTTATGTTTTTACGGAAAATCAGTAGTTGGATGACTTACCAAAGCCATTTCGGAAGATGGAGATTGAGAGCAAAAGTATTTAGCGACAATAAGGGGCCGACGACGAATAGTTCGGGCATTGAACAAAGCACAAAACCGACAGCAAGGTACATCGTGGTCTGGGCCTAAATAGGTGATGCAGTAAGAATGGAAATATCGGTGTGGTATTTGCTTTCCACAGGCGAGACAATTGTTAACTTTTTCTGACATTGGTTAGAGCAAGAAAAAAGGATCCCCAGTGGGGTACTTAGCTTTAAAAGACTTCAGGATGATTCAATTCAGAAACGAAAACTCAGGTAGCGGCTGACCAGCATTCATGCGAACTGTGTCTGCTTCGGGCTCCTCAGCAAGAAAGACTGATGTACTGGTGTTGGCTGCCTGTTTTTATACCCCTGATGACCTGACATCAGTCCTGGAGCAACAGCAACCGATGCAGAAATACTAAGTCTCTGGTATTCGGGCTGACTGAGAGCTACCTGCAGGCAGATAACCCAAGTGTGATGACTGCAACAGTGAAACACGATATCCTTAAGGGGTCATATGCATATATCCCATGTTACCTCTAATACAAGAGGCTTTAAGGAATCACACATTGGAAAATCTAGCTTGGCTAGGTTTTTCATTTAGTTTTTTCCTTTCAGTAATAGGTATAAAGGAGTTACGTGTCAGAGACTCCTGATCAAAATGTTCCTCTCCAAAACAAAATAGCAAGCCAGAAAATACGCCAAACTCCTTAAGAAACATAAAAAAAGATATACAAGAAAAACAAAATTGAAGAAGCAACAAACAGGTAATCTGAAGCACCAAACAGAGACACATTACCAAAGTCAGACATGCCTAGAAAAATGGCTGTGAATAATCAAATTAAAAAAAATATTAACAGCAATTACTATATGGGTCCACAGAGTTTCTTCAAACTGCTGCATTTGTCAAAATTTGAAAAGTAGGCTCCTCTGGTTGATTTTGCATCTTGTCTCAATAGTTCTGTGGGGTTCCGGGGGTTGTGGGGGGCACAGCCCCCCTGCTAGCAGCATGAAGGTAATTTTTTTTGTGGTTTTTATTTTTTCTTCTATGGTCGTCATTTCAAATGTCGATCATATGGTCTCGGCTATATGAATGGTGACATTCTGAAATGTCATCCATATGAAGTAGATCCATATATATATATATATATATATATATATATATATATATATATACACACACATATATATATATATATATATATATATATATATATATATATATATATATATTTATTTATCTCTCTTCCTCTCTCCTATATATACATATATATATATATATATATATATATATATGCATACACACATATATGCATACATAGATATATATATATATATATATATATATATATATATATATATATATATATATGTGTGTCTATTTTGTTTCATTTATGTTAGGGGGTGGGAACAGCCACATTGGGAGGTGGGGGGTAGCCCCCCCACTTAGTTTGGGTATATTTTGTCTTTTAGAAAGAGTTAGTCATTGGTGTTGTAAGAATTTATGTCTATGGTTTAAAATGTATTGTTTTGAATCTTTCGGTGAAGTATAATATAAAACCATACTAGGTGGAGGGCTGTGCCCCCCCCCCTACTATAAATACTAAGTCCAGGATTGCACTACAGTGGGGAAAAGAGCAGATACTTTTTACTTGCCTTACAGTACTCAACACAGTGCCAGTACTTCACTTCAGTGAAATGAATTTTCAGTAATTTGAGCTTTCAGCAATTTGGTCAGGATGAATTCAAATTCAGTGAAATGAATTTTCAATGAAACAAAGTAGACCCATGCATATATATATATATATATATATATATATATATATATATATATATATATACACACACACACACACACACATATATATATATATATATATATATATATATATATATATATATATACACACACACACACACACACACACACACACACACACACACACATATATTTCCAACAGTTATGGTGCATGCCCCAGAAAACAGTGCAAACGGATAACAACAAACACTCCACATGTAATCCAGCACTATAAACTCAATGCCATAAAAAAGCGCTTGATTCATAAGATGCATAAATCCACAATGTACAATGATCCATGATAATCCATTGTCATTTTATTCCAAAATATAATATATCCACCGAAAATGTTGAAACAGTGACAAAAGACAGCAGAAAGCAGTGCTGCTGTCTGAACCAGGCCTCTTACTTAGTACTCACCGACTGGGAACGGAAAAAACAGACCGTCTTCAGTGTGCCAGAAGGATGCATTGTACTAGATTTCTGGTCTAATGAGGGCCAAGTATAGTGGGACTATGATCTCTTTAGATTTGGATGTCAAGCCCTTACTTAAAAGCTGTGCCACATTGAAGGATTTTACTACTCCCATGGACATGTGGTGATCAAAGTTCAGATCACTGACAGCCTGAGTTCTTAAGTCCCTTACCACTGGGTGTACTCTAAGGGGCATATTATCAAGGTTGTAATTTGCAGGTGTAGTCGGTATAATTATGCATTTTTTGCATTGAGATTTAGAACATGGTTCAGGCACCACTTGTGTTAGACCCTCCTGGAGGATATCTACATCTTTGGAGGATTCAGTGGTTGCACCCTACTTGCAATCATAAGCAAATTTGGTCAGACAATGCTCCATTTGCCTTGACATCAGAGAAGTGTATTCCAAACAAGAGAGGTTGAGGTCCCAGTACTGAGCACTGTGGGACATCACCATTAACAGGCCTCTTGGTGGAGGTGGATTTTCCGACCCTAACTACGTGTCCTATCTGTGTCCCATTTGGCTATCCAGCGGGTGACGTAGGGATTTATGCGCAAATTTGTGAATTTGTCTATAATACTCTAGTGAGATATTGTATCAAATACCTTTACCAAATCAATGTAGGCTGTATTTACATTTTGGTCTCGTCCATGGCTATAGTGACCTTTTCAAAGAAGTCTACCAGGTTTAGTAGGCATGACCTGGCACTGATAAAACCAAACTGGGATGGATCCAGTGTTTGAAGATTATGCGTAAATTTGTGAGTTTGTCTATAATACTCTAGTGAGATATTGTATCAAATACCTTTACCAAATCAATGTAGGCTGTATTTACATTTTGGTCTCGTCCATGGCTATAGTGACCTTTTCAAAGAAGTCTACCAGGTTTAGTAGGCATGACCTGGCACTGATAAAACCAAACTGGGATGGATCCAGTGTTTGAAGATTTCCTATGTCTTTATCAGGTGTAAGATAATTCTTTCCATGGCTTTGCGTATAAGACTAGTAAAACGTATGGGTATGTAGTTCCCTGGATCTGTCGATGGTCTGCCTTTGTGTATAGGGGTGACTGGTGCAGTCCTAGATTCCTTAGGGGATGAAGCATGTCTGGAGGCTGTAGTTCAGCAGAAATTGTAGTGGCCTTATATATCATGTTTCAAACTATTTAGAAGGCATCCATGGATATTATCAGGACCCACTGATGCAGTGTTTTTAGCTCTGGAACATGCAGTGAGGACTTGTACTTTAGTGATAGTTGGGGGGTGATACAGGGTGAAATTGAAGCTAAATTTATTGATCTGAACTTGCTATATCCCTGGTTCTACATAGGAAATTCCATTTACTATCAGTTCAGCACAATGTTGGGTGTTCCATTTAAGGTTGCATATATAACTGAAAATGCCTTATGGTTATCCTTAGCTTGGGATACTATATTTGTCTTGAAGTTGGCTTTAGTGGACTTGATTAATCCCCTGAGTTGCTTGTTGAGACTGATGGAGTTTTTTTGTCTTTTGGGGAAAGCTCTTCCAATTTTTGGAAGTACTGTAACTGTTTCATGGTTCCATGGCACTGCCATAAACATTTAGATGTATATTGTAGCCATCTATGCTAAATTCCTGGCTCAGCTTTAAAAGGGGATACTGTGCAAACCTAAAGTCAGGTGACCAGATGAGGTCATTCTGCCAGCCATCTTGGAAATTATGTTTTAGATATTACAGTGAGAATCTGTCAGTATTCAAAATTCTGTCTTGGGCCTAACAACAAGAAGGGTCATTTACCACATCATCTGCCTTGCTCTGTTAAGTAAGTAGGGGAGAGTAAATATCCTAGATTCAGTCAAGGAAATATAGTGAAGCTCAGTTTATATATTGTTTTCTTTATTTGTCTGAGTCTGTCCATCAATGTTATTTTCAATATTTCCTGTGATTTTGAACTCTGTGGTTTACTGTATATATATATATATATATATATATATATATATATATATATATATATATACAGTATTTTCATGTTCTTTTATTATTTACTATTAAATATATTTAAAGCTTTTACTGTGACTGGTCCTTTTAGAAAGCATTTAACCTTTGAGAGTGCTTATATTTATTTGGTGACACTGTGTGGGCCACTACAGAAGGCCTAGCTGTCTTGGTGAACTACTACCATTTGTATTAGTATTAATATTACACAGTATAATTGGACACCCTTTGTTAAGGGCCTTAGAGTAGCTGTTTGTGGAGTGTCTGGTGGCAGTGATAGCTACCTTATACTCTGGGCAGAAGGGGGCACAGCAGGTAAATCTGTACCAGCCTTTTTCAGGTATGTGTGTGTGTGAAAAATCAAATCTCACAGTGTGTGTGTGTGCGCATGTATGTGTGTGTCAGCTACTTGGAGCAGGGACACGAAGCACTGGTTTCACAAAGAGGGTCCTGGAGGACTTGGGTTGGAACTCAGCTGAGGACTTAACTCTCTAGCTATACCAGTGGGAAGTCTTACTGGGGACCTGGAGGGAGACTGATATAGAAACTCAGACCCTAGGCTGATTGCGTTCCCCATGTGCTCTCAAGGTAAATGGTACTTGGTGCAGACAGCGGCATCTGGAAATACTGAGTCTATCCATTTGTATTCCATGTGAATGCCCTCTCCAGTATCAGTGGAGAGGATTCAGTCTCCTTAATTACTGGCCTAGAGAGGGCTCATCATAGTAATAATCAAGGACACTATCAGAAACATGAGGAAAGTCATTGGGACAAACAAGAATAGCATGCTCATCTTGTGCACTGAAAAAGCAGCATGAAAAAAGAATGACTATTTGCCCTTTCATTTATTTATTTAACATTTGTTTACCAGGAAAGTCCAACTTGGAATGAAGCCATTATTTATTTAACATTTGTTTACCAGGAAAGTCCGACTTGGAATGAAGCCAATTTTCAGCAGTGGCCTGGGGAGAAATGCTGCAGACGCATGTCTTTGTAATGTGGGAGGAAACCGGAGAACCCAGAGAAAACATAGACAAATGCAGGGAGGACATGCAGACTCCACACAGAAGGCACTCCAGCCTAGAATTGAACTGGAGAACCTCTTGCTTTGAGGCAACAATGCTACCACTGCACCACTGTGTCATCCTAATTTCATAGGCATAAAGATGTAAACGTAAACAGACTGATGTGAGGGGATTACTTATCATATGAAGAATTGCAAATTAAATGACTAATGATGACCATAGGAGATTACTAGGCTACTGACCCAGAGGTCAAGTGAAGCCTAACTGTTTCATCCCAATGTAATACCACAGAAATGCCAGTCAGTATCAAAGACTGCATTTAGTAATGACAGCCCATGTCCAGGAGGGTTGTGGGTGCTATTCCCGGTAAGAATTTACGGTGCGCCGTCCACTCATCCAGGTTCCTCTTGAACAGTGTCATAGAGGTGCTCTGCATCACATGAATTGGTAGCCTATTCCAAAGATGCGGCAGTTTCTGGGAGATAAATCTGTCCCTCCAGCATGTCCTATTTAAGTTGCAGGCCATATTTAGATCCCTAGAACAGGTAGCCCTAGTCCTGTTTGACTTATGGATATGCAGCAAGTTCATTAGGTTTGGGACTGAGATTGCTCTGTGGGCCAGGCAAAAGTCTCCCCTAAGAAGTCCGTACAATACAGAGTATAGTGACAGGGATTTTAGTTGGTCTGTGTAGGGCATGTGCTGGAGTCCCTTGATCTTCTTTGTTAGAAACCTCCGAGGTCTCTCCAATTGCTGCAGGTACTTTGTATGGTACATGCCAAACTGGGCATTATACTCAATTATAGGCCGGATTAGTGCAGAGTATAGAGGGACTATAACCTGTTTTGTCTCGAGGCAATTCCTTTACTAATCAAGTGTGATATGTAGAAAGCCTTCCTTATTACATGGTGGTTGAAGTTATGGTTGCAATCAACTTGTGGTCCCAGGTCCCTTACCACTTCGTGGGTACTTAGGGTATTGTTGTTGATTTGATAGTGTGAAGGGACTCTATGCCGAAGGGAATGCATTTCTTTGCATTCAGTTTGAGACTGTGACTAAGATACCAGTCATTGGTCTGCATAAGACCCTCCTGGAGTACACTGATATCATTTAGTGATTCAATAATTGCACCCAGTTTGCAGTCATCTACAAAGTTGGTCAGCCACAACCTCTTAGTTTTGAACTGAACTTCTGAGAAGTATATACCAAACAGTAGGGGGCCTAGCACTGACCCCTTGTGGCACCCTGCTGGCAACAGGTCTGCTGGTTGATGTGGAGTCATCTACTTTGATAGTGTGTGTCCGGTTTGTGAGCTAGATGGCAATCCATCTTACAATGAAGGTTTTTCATTCAGTTTGCTAAGATTATCGGTAATGCCTGAGTATTGGATTGTGCTGAAAGCCTTTGCCAAGTCAAGGTATGCTGTGTGCACAGATTTGTCCTTGCTAATGGCCTGGTCACATTTTTGAAGAAATACATCAAATTTAACAGGCAGGATCTGCCCTTGACGAAGCCGAATTGGGTAGGATCCAGGGTTTCGAGGTCACAATATGTCTTTATTTACGAGGTTTATAATAATATGTTCTATGGCCTTACAGATGAGGCTGGTCAGGCTTATGGGTCTGTAATTTCCTAGGTCTACTGCCAGGGCACCTTTGTAGAGGGGAATAACTGTTGCTGTTCTCAGTTCCACAGAAACAAAGCCTGTGGACAGGCTATGATTGAAAATGGTACTTAATAGTGATGCTAGTTCATGTTTTATCCTGCTTAGAAGACAACCTGGAATGTCATCTGGTCCTATAGAGGTTGTGTTTTTGCCTTGGACAAGACTTTGAGGACCTTCTCTACAGATATGTAGGGTTGGGGAGAGTTTGGAGAAGGTTTGTGATAAGTTTGGAGGGGATAAGGGAGTGGAATCTTTGCCAAAACTATTCATTAGCAGGTTTGCTATCTCTGTGGGATCAGTATGAGTGATAACATTCGTCACTAGTTCTGCACATGCTTGAGTCCAAAATTTTAGACTACATACATAGCTGTAACGGCCTTATGGTTATCATTGGCTGTGCCTGCTACGTTTTTCCTCAAAGCAGCCCTTAGAGGATTTGACGAGTTGTCTTATATGCTTGTTGAGGCTGAGGAGGGTGCTTTTCCATTGTTCGAGCCTTGCCTTTGTTTTCTTGGACAGCAACCTATTGCATGTATTTAAAAGTTTGCTGATGCTGGATGTCCACCATGGCGGATTGTTTTTACTTGGGGCTCTGGCTTTGATTCTTTCTGGTACAGCCAAGTCTATACACTTATACAAGTGATTGTACAGGCTTTAGTGTAAGCTTCAGTGTAGTTACCACTTCCAGCTGGGGTGGAGCTTGGAATGCATTTATATCTTCACCTAGGAGGGTATAGTTTGCCTTGCTGAAGTTCTTTTGTCTGATTTTACCCTTTGTGAGTTCTGGTGTTAGTGCCAGCTGAAAGGTGATTGATTTGTGGTCAGTTTTAACTAATGATGGTCCAACAGTTGCAGCAGTGCATCTGTTTGGCATGTTAGTGAGGACAAGATCTAGTATGTTTGTTCCTCTTGTTGGAGTATGAACAATTTGCTCAAGGGCATTTGAGTTAAAGTCAAGGAATTTTTGCACTAGTGAGTGAGGGCTAGCATAGGTTTCCCAGTTGATGGTGGGATAATTGAAATCCCCAATAACCAGAGTGTTCGGTAATATTTGATTGTCTCCAGTTTGGTCAGGTAGGCTTCTTGTGCGTCATGACCCATGGAGGGGGAATCTATAACTAGCTATGACTTGAATGGGGGTCTTACCCTCCATAACCTGAACTTGGAGTAACTCCATGGAGTTATCCAGTCTAACTAGACGGGAGGTGAACTTATCTCTAATACACACAGAAACACTGCCTCCTTTAGTTCTGACACATTCATTTTGCGGTCTGAAGTTGTGGAAGGCATTGTAGCCTTGCAAGGCCGGGGTACTCTCTGAGGCCTTGAACCAGGTTTCTGAGACTGCACAAATATCTACATCTTCCAGTGATAGACATGCTTCCATGGGTTCATACTAGGCTATCTGCCCTAGGGCATTTATAAGCCTAGCCAGAGTGTGTTTGGCTTTCGCCACCCATTTTAAATTAATTTTGCTATGCCTTTTTTCTAGGTTAGTATACTGTGCCTCTGTCTAACAGTGACACAGAAGGGATACCCGGGGTAAACCTACGATCCCATCCACTCATCAAGATTCCTCTTGAAGAGAGTCAATGAGGGACTCTGCCTAACCTAGACTGGGATTTTATTCCAGAGTGAAGGGAGCCTCTGGGTTATGAATCTGTCCCTCCAGCATGTCCTATTTATTTCAGTGCTGAGGTTCAAGTCTCTCAAGCGCGTAGTTCGATGGAATTTGGATTTTCTGAGGTGCAGCATGTCCATTAATTCCGTGTTGGACATGGCTTTATACGTCAGGCACAGATCGCCTCTGAGCAGGCGGTATGCCACTGAGTAGAGCTGGAGTTTCTTTAACCGGGCAGCATATGGCATCTGTTTGAGCCCTTTGATCCTCTTGGTGAGGTACTTTAGGGGTCTTTCCAGTTGCTGCAGGTGTCTGGTAAGGCACATCCCCAAAAGGGGCATTGCACTCAATTATGGGCCTAATGAGGGATGAGTAAAGAGGCACGATGACCTCCCCTGATCTAGATGTGAATCCCTTCATGATTAGGTGGGCTATATAAAATGTTCTTCTAACCACTTTGGCCATGTGGTTGTCAAATGAGAGATTGCTATCAACTTGGGTCCCCAGGTCCCTAATTACATCTTCTGTACTTAATGGATTACCACCTATGTGGTAATTTGTGGGCACTTTGTTTTTGCCAAAGGGGATGACTATACACTTTTTGGCATTTAGCTTGAGGCTATGGCTCTGGTACCAGTTGTCTGTTTCTATGAGGCGCTTTTGGAGGATGCTTGTGTCAGCTGGAGAGTCGATTATGGCGCCCAGTTTGCAGTCATCTGCAAATTTGGTCAGCCACAGTCCTTCCGTGTTGGCCTGTACCTCCGAGAAATATATACCGAACAAGAGAGGTCCCAGGACTGAGCCTTGTGGGACACCACTTGTAACTGGTTTGGAGTCTGACATGGCTCCAGCAATTCTAACCATGTGGGTTCTGTCCTTGAGCCAGTTTGCAATCCATCTAGTGACATAGGGGTTTATATTTAAGCTGGTGAGCTTATCTATAATGCCCGAGTGGGGTACTGTATCGAAGGCTTTTACGAGGTCCATGTAGGCTGTGTGGACCACCTTCCCCTCGTCAATGGCCTTGGGGACTGTTTCAAAGAAATCGAACAGGTTTAAGAGGCAGGATCTGCCCTTAACAAAGCCGAACTGGGTAGGATCCAGTGTCTGTAGGTCCCCAATATCTTTATTTATGAGGTCCATGATGATCCTTTCCATAGCTTTGCAGACCAAGCTAGTCAGGCTTATGGGGCGATAGTTTCCAGGATCCGTTGAGGCACCACCTTTGTGGAGAGGGACCACTGTTGCTGTACTCCACTCTTTGGGTACATATCCTGTAGTAAGGCTGAGATTGAACAGTAGTTTTATGTTTGGGTTTAGCTCTTCTTGGAGTTCATGTAGGACGCAGCCCGGGACACCGTCTGGTCCCATTGATGCTGTGTTTTTTTGCTTTGGAGAGGGCGGCTCTTACCTGAGCATCTGAGATGTCAGGGGGGCAGTACTCTGCTGGGATAGATATTTGCCCTTTTGGTGGGGAAGGGGGGGGGAGAAGTTTGCGCTGAACCTGTCAGTGTGTGCAGTTTTTGGTTTAAGCTCCTAGCATTTAGCAGCATGACCCATATTTTGTTATGACTGGCAAATTTCACGTTGGGAAGTACCTTGCCTGAAAAAGGCACTATGGGGGAGGCAAGAGCCTTTGCCTGCAGCCGAAAGACTAGAGATGCCAGGTGCAAACTGTCTCTGGCAAAGCAGTGAGGTTTGTCGACCATGGCTTCCCTGGCTTACAGGAACTGGATCACATTTGAATGACACCAAAAACTAAGTCCATTATTGAAATCAAATATTTTTTTATACTGTCGTATCATCCTAGGTGAGGGTAGTATGCTGCTCAAGACTAAGGACATAACCTGCCTGGTACATATACTCAGAAAGCTCAAGCATGTTTCTCTTCTTATAGTTCAGTAAGGTATGTCTCAGGTCATTCACTCCAACATGAACTACGACATAGTCATAATGGTACTTGTTGCTGAGAAATCTATGTTGCTCAATTAAAACATTAATTCCTGTGGTATTAGCTGCAAGACTCAACCTCTAGTAAGACAGACCGACTACAAAACTTTATAAAGAGGAGATTTAAGAAATCACCTGAACACAAATGTAGTTATAAAACATCTTCCGTTTTTCTGTTTGATAATTATGCAGGTTGACTGACCTAAAATGGCCTTTTTATTCATTATCCAAGGAAGAAAATACAAGTAAAGGAAGACAGATTAAACAAGACACTCTATACGTGATGCATTCTACATTGTCTAACCTTTTCCCATCCATCCAGTAATTTATGAGGTCAATATCATGGCAAGATTTTGCAAGTAGTGAAAATGTGCTCTCTTCCTCATTTCTCCAGCTACCTCGGACATAAGCATGAGCAAAGTGCCAGAATCCAACCTAAAAGAGAAAAGAATGATCATCCTTTAAGCAATAATTAGTTTTGAATTCACATCTATTCTACACTAAACTCAGCTGTTGTATGTACTTTGTTTAACTTCACATTGCATTAGTAAGCTCTGAAATTCAAACTGTTTATACATTCTGTAATCAGTTTTATACTACAAACACCTCATATACCTGGTAAAATAATAGTACTTCCTAAATATTGTGATGGCCTGCCAGGGCAGTGGCAAGGAGTCTCTCTATGATTGTAGTGATGCCAGCTGTGTAGCAAGCCAGTGCCAGTAAACCATATGGGGAGGGAGTTTGAGTAGTCCTATGCATCTCTTTCCAAAAGAAACACAGCAATTAGCACACAGGCTATGGGTAAGGCTATGAGCTGTCAGTTTGCTGCTTCCTGGAGTCTATAGTTTGAATCCTTTGTACTCTATTGGCCAACTGTGTGATTCTGAGCAAATCACTTAACCACACAGTGCTATGCGGTAAATGGAAAATTCAACTGGGTTTCTCAATCATCTCCTTGACTGCATGGCTAATAAGTACCTAGGAACATAACTGTCATTGCACTAGGGAAACGCAGCAGAGTTTGTAAGAAGATTATTAGCTTGACACCTGAGATGAAGTCATGTTGGTCATGACATTGCATAAGGATCAGTTCAAAAAAACAAAAAATGGACAGGTCTTTTTAGCCTAACAAAATAAAGGCTACCTGAAATTCTCACATCAGGCAACCCTGAACTGCTGCAGATTCCACAGAATTCCTGAGGAAGGACAAACCGGGGGTGGAGAGTATCACCTTAAAATGCAAGCTATCAGGTGGACAGTATCAGTACCAATGAGCAACTGTGCTCATCTAGGAACTGGCCTAGCTGAACAGCAGCCAGTAACAAAAGTACCTCTAAATTAAGTTAAACAAACTGTAATAAATAAATGCACAATTACTGATAGTTCTAGCATCTAAAGTAAACTGTTTTTATAACTCAGAATAATTCAAACCCACAAAATATATTTTTTTAGTTAACAAAATCTAAAAGACCTGCCATTGTAGCACACACAAGTATTTCTATCCCACCAGAACCTAATGAAATTGGTTCTGGACAAACTAGGAAACATTCAAAACAGGATAAAATATGCAGTGAAACCAGGAAGCGCCAGACAACAGAAAAGGTCCAGAGAAGAAATGTTAAAAAGGACAGCTCTAATTTTGCGGTCTTTAGCTCATTATTTTGTATGAAATGCAGCATTTACATGCTGACAGTACATGTGTACCTCTGAGCAATAGTCAGTGTTCTTGTCTTTAATATAATTGCAAAATATACAGAGAGCACAGTGCAATTAAACCATTTAATCTGTTTATTTAAAAAGATTGAATGAAAAAGTCATCACATGAAATTAGTACACAAAATTCTTTCAGGAAAAAACTGAAGTAAAACTATGAATCGTCTCACTTCACATCTACCACCAGTAAATCAAATTATGTTGAAACTGTAAACTGTGAACAGCAGAAATGAATAATGTACAACACAGCAATGCATACTTTTATGAAATGTATGTTTAAAATATATTTGACTTGTTTTATGTAATATGCTAACTCTGAAGCCACACTATCGAATAAATGGATACTTCACTGTGCTATGAAACCAAGTGTTCCCTTAATCTCTGAGGTAGTACAACCTCAGACACTTAGTATATTTAGTTGGTTGCAATGGGGAAAATGAAGCAATCCACAAGTGAAGGTGAAAGGCGGGCAAAGACCCCCTGCAAAACATCTGGTTTATTTATATATTTCATTACTTTTGCTTTTCTCTGTTTTATAATGAAATACATTTTGAGAAAAGAAGGATCAGAACTAATGCTGACTTTACCCCTCCTACTCAGACTGTTGCTCCCCCACTATACATGACAATTTAGTGTCACCTGTAATCACTTTGGAACAAGTCTTAGAATCACAGTCAAAAACTAAAAATAATACTTCTGTGGGACAACCACAAAGCATTCTTTAGCTATGTCTGCAACCTTAAAGGCAATGCACAATTGTGGACAGAGTTCATTGTAAATGGAACCACCTTTACTGAGCCAGACAATATAGCAAACCTCCTGGCTGATAAATTCAGCTCCAACTTTACTCCTCTCTTCCACTCAACCTTCCCTCAAGAAATATCATCAAATATAACAACCCCTGCTAGCACTAGGGAACAGATCCTTAATGCTCTCTCTGAGACCAAGAACACTGCATCAATGAGCCCAAACAATATCCCAAGATGCCTTCTAAATAGCATGAAACATGACTTATCAGGGCCTCTGGAATTACTGTTTAACTGTAGCCTCCAAACAGACTTTGTGCCTCATGAATGGCAAAAGCCAACAGTCATCCCTCTGCACAAAGCTGGGCCATCTACAGACCCTGGAAACTACAAACCCATAAGCCTCACTAGTCTTATATGTAAAGCCATGGAAATAATTATCATGGAGATGATGAACAGAGATATAGTAAACCTCCAGACACTGGACCCAACCCAGTTTGGATTTGTCAAGGACAGATCATGCTTACTTAATCTGGTAGACTTCTTTGAGAAGGTCACCAAAACAATGGATGAGGGCAAAATTGTTCACACTGCCTACCTTGACCTGGCTAAGGCATTAGACACAATACCTCGCTCTGGCAATGTTGACAAACTCAAGAGGTTGGGTACACACCTGTATGTCACCCGGTGGATAGCCAAATGGCTCACAGACAGGACCCAGGAAATTAGAATTGGGTAGTCCACCTCTACAAAGAGGCCAGTCACAACTGGAGTCCCTCAGGGATCAGTCCTTGGACCGCTCCTTTTTGGCATTTACTTCTCAGGCATCAAGACCAATGTCAGTGGTCTCTGGCTGACTAAATTTGCAGATGATTGCAAATTAGGTGTTGTCATTGAATCTCACACTGACACAAATGTTCTACAGGTGGGGCTGACACAGACAAACAACAGGTGTCAGAGCCATGGACTAAAACTAAATGCCAAGAAATTCATAATAGTATCCTTTGGGAAGTCATCCATCCCTGGTAACTATTATATTGACAACACACCCTTTAGAGTTGACCCAGTAGTCAGGGACTTAGGGACACACATAGATAGTAATCTAGCCTTTGATCATCATATGTCTACAGTGGTGAGGAAATCATTCTATGTTGCACAACTTATAAACAAAGGTATGGCATCCAAGTCCAAGGAAGTTATTGTTCCACTGTATTTGGCATTGATCAGACCTATCACTGAGTACAATGCCCCCACTGGTAAGTACCTAACCAGGCATATCCAACAAATGGAACAGCCACAGAGGTTCCTCACTAAAAGAATACTGGGCATAAGTAATACGTCCTATGCAGACCTCTTCAAGGCCCTTTCCCTGTATTTTGTCTCTTACAGGCTTTTGAGGGGAGATCTATGCCTGGCATACAGGGCATTGTCAGACCCCACTCTGATGGACCTCCTGCATATCCATAAAACAAACAGCACCAGAATTACCCATTCTAAAGACTTAAACCTTGCCTGTAATATAAATAGGACCTGCTGGAGAGATAGGTATGTATCCCACAGACTACCCATCTATGGAATAGGCTCCCCATCCATGTGAAGCAGAGTTCCTCCCTAACCCAATTCAAGTGCAACTTGGACAACTGGAAGGGAAACCAGAAATTCATCCCTCGTTTGGCACCTATGCCTCTAATGGACACAGGTAACCTGTAAATGGTTCATCTCCCAGGCCCATGCTTAAACTTATCAAGGGTAGCAGAACATATCAGAGATTTGGGATTTGTGGCTAAAAGGCCCTTGTAGTCATTAACCTAGTAAACACCTATGAACCTATAAACCTATGATCCAGTCAACATAACAGACTACATTCTCATCAGTTTCAAGAATGTACTACCTAAACCCCCCTATGAAACTATTCAACCACAGCCTATCTGTTGGATTTGTTTCTGATGCCCCTCTACAGACCCAGGTATTATAGACCCATTAACCTCACCAGCCTTATATACAAATCCATGGCATGCATCATAGCAGAAATCATTTATGCAGATATAAACTACTTAACTGACCAAGATCCCAAAATGTTTGGTTTGAAGTGCAGATCATGTCTCCAGAACTTAATAAGCTTCTTTGAAAAGGTTACATGGGCTGTGGACGGTAGTCATTCTGTACACATTGCTTATCTTGACCTGGTAGGATTTCAACACTATCCCCCAATACTGGCAATACTGAAAAATTAGACAAGCTTAATGTAAACCCTATAGGTTCGTAAGTTGGTACTAGGCTATTGGCCCTGGGGCCTATACAAGCCTAGCCATAACAATTCCCTGGCTATTTCTTCCCACAGTATTTACTTCCCTGCTGTACTGTCCATTGGATTGCAAACTGGCTATCAATCTTATCCCAACATGTGAAATTTGCACATTCCCTCTCAGAATACAAATTTTTAACTAGTGGGATGCCACAGGGATCATTTTTGGGCTCTCTCCTATTTGGCATTTATTTGCAGATATCCAAGGCAGTATCACAGACACTACTGAAATTTTGTATCAGCTTCGGTCGACTGTGTAAAACGTTGACCCAAAATGCTGAATACGAAATTTCGAACAGGAAATGAAAGCGAAAATTAATACATTGACAACTGTGGTTTGATTTATTCGACAGCAAGAGGTGACATCACTCACCTCCTGCTATACACATTAATGTACCATTGAACTCTACAGTCAACGGGTACATTAATTCTACTATTTTGCAGGGGGCAAAGCCCCCTGCACCCCCCCACACCCTAACATTAATTATACCAACTCTGAGATCGCACTACAGTGAGGAAATGGGCTAATTCCCTGTTCCTCACTGAAGTGCGATCTTCCTTCACATTGTCAGTACATCACTTATCAAATAGTCGAGTGCACCATGCATCTTGATCATATGTGCTCGACCTATTTCGGTTCAATTAAGTGCCCCTTGGAAACCGTGGATTCAACCTTCGAATCTTCAACTGTATACAATTCACATAAGTCATAGTAAACCTATCACAGAAGCGTGGTTGACCAAATTAGCTGATGACTGCAAACTGGAAACTGTTATTCACTCACCCACTGATACAGAATAGATCCAGCAAGGGATGGAATATGCACATACATGGTGTATCAAAAGTGGTTTCAAAATAAATGATAAAACCTTCAGCACAGCAGCATTTAAAAGAAAGGTTGTTCCCACCTCATATATTATAAATGATACTCCTCTTCAGACAGATAATGTCATAAGAGACCTAGATAATTATGTAGCTAGCTTTCTCTTATTCGATTATCATGTTTCTACCATAGTCAGTGAAAATTTTAATTTCCTGAAGGTGTTGCTGTGCTGTACTGGAACTTGCTGGACTGGACTGGAACCAAAGTCTTCTTAAGACACAAAGTCTTGCTGGCTGTTTACTGCTGAATCAGAGACAGAGGTTTGCATGACTGCATCTGTAGTCTTGTTTAAAGCACCAAATTTCACACTGATAAAAAATATATTTTGCAGCACAATACTATTTCATTGTAAGCACAGCTCTTGTTTTTATAACACACAAGATGTACGATTGTAGTTTACAAATTTAATGTGCAAAGTTTTTCCTTCACAAATGATATGGACAATGGCTTTATGGCTTTCCATTCTCCAGTTACCTCGGAACTTAAGTTCCTACCAAATACTTCTAACAAAGTTTAGTCTACTAAGAAGTTTAAGAAAATGTTTTGTTATAAAACATGTACTGTCCTTCTGTGAAACCATTTCTGCAGATGTGAGAATGTACGCAATCAGAAATGTTTTTCTGCTGATTTTATAAAAACATGTCCATTAACAGACGTCTGAAAAGAAACATCTGTGAGAACCAAACTGCTCAGGAAATATCTTGTGTCCATTAATAGATGTTTTCAGCCAGAGGTATGTCACACAGTATGTATGGATGCCAATGTTACATTACTATTCTATGCTTTATCTTTCAGCATATTTACAGCAGAATTAATTTCAATCTTTTATTCACAGTTCACACTCTAACAATTCCCTCTCTTTATTTTAAAACATACTCAGAATACTTTATACTGATATGTATTTTTGATCAGAGTATATAGAAAACACATTAATTTGTTTTTTTACAACCACACAACTTAAGTCATGACTTAGAACTGTTCCATTAACTCTTTGCAGCTGTTGAATTAACTGTTTACTTTTATTAATCATTTTTTACCACAAGATTAGAAACAGACTAATATTTATAAGAGAGAAGAAATATGTGCTATGGCAAACATTATTTAGTGCTGAAAATATACAGTTTTAATGCAATTTTAACCATAACATTGTGGGTATATCTCTGGACTGTCCATGCACTTTAGTTGACAGTGAAGTGAACATCTTAAAGTAATGAACTGGGGTTTTAACACTTGAGGATTAAAAAAAACATGGTTTACACACTGAAGAATGCTATTTACATATTAGTCCATTAGATGTATGAGTACAATACTTCAATATAAATTTTCTCTAACGAGGGTAAACAACACTGGTGCAGATAAAATGGTGGTCCAAAAACCAGTGATAAAATTACAACGTGGCAAATTACTTTTGAACTTGTTACTTTACAATGTGTCCTATACAGTATGTATCTACATAGACTGTTTGCTACTCACACATTTTAATGTAGTAGGTAGCCTGGACCCATTTTTTTAACATTTTTTTTTACACATATTTATTAGACATTAATTTTATTTGTACTGAATTCTTCTGTGTTTGTACATACAAAGATCGTAAAGTACATTTAGTCCAATCTACAAATGTAGTAACATTAACATCAAGCAAAATCTTTATGTCTTTTTAGAAATATTTAGTGGAATTGGCACCAGAGGCATGGTATTAAACTACATACCCAGCAATTCGAAACATTCATGCTTTTTGCATACCAACATTGTCTTGCCAAAAACATATTAAAAATAGTGACCAGTCTTGCTCATTTTGTTTACATATCTTTACTCCCTCTCTTGTATAGCTTTACAGTTTAAAAAGTTGTAAATACAATTTAATACTAAGCAATACAATAATAACTAGCATGATAGCTATTAGCAACTTTTAAAATATCCTGGCCTGTCAGGTTTAATCTGTTTACCAGTATTTCTAATGCACTAATACCTGTTTTTCCCTACCCCCTAAAAGAGCACTGTGAAAACTGAATGAGATGTTATTTTCCTTCTGTAGTACTGCTTATACAGTCAGTGTAAAACTGAGAAAGTACCCCTCCCCCTGTAGTATTGCAGTATTGTTTATTTGCTTTATGCTGTGAGAATAGAATGTATGCCAGCCCAACACTTTGGTTATACATTTGCTTTTGCTATTTACTACTACTACTAGTAGGTATTTATACTTTATTTGAATTGTATGTATACTATGGCCCATTTGCTGGCTGTAGTTGATGTAATTGAGGTTTTTTACTTTTAACATTTACCTGCAAAAAGATTAATAATGACATATGCACAATTGTGCCATTTTATTACAATTACCAAATAGAGCTGCATGTTAACACTTAACAAATATGTTTTAATAACAATAATGTTTTAGAAAAACACAAGCCACTTGTCTGGCAATCAGTCTTGTTTTTTACCTTATCTGCCCAACATTTTCTGTAAACATTCATCCAGCCTGGGAAGGTATGAGCTCACATTTCAGACTCTGTAGACCATAATTAACCCTTTTAGATTTTTTTTTTCCTTTAATCTTCTGTTAATACACGTGCAGCTTGATAACAGAATGCAGTTATAAAACACTTAGAATTATAATAAGTATTTGTGATTCGTATAACCATGCATTTATACTACATAAAATATATTACTTTACAATTAGCTTACATATGTTTTAACTTGGATTTCAGTATTTTTTTATTTAACTACAAGACTGCTTGACTAACACCATCTGTGATTTTATTTCTTTTAAAAATTGCCTATCAGATCTTTTAACTGTTTTTTGTGGTGTTACTATACAATTATACCAAAACTGTAAAAAACAAAAAAGATATTAGCTTAACTAACACATGTTGTTGGACATGCTCCAATTAAAGAAATTCCAATCCCTCTAACCTACACTCTCTAGGGACCTAAACCTTGTCACCACAATAAACAGAACATGCTG
This sequence comes from Protopterus annectens, assembly GCF_019279795.1. Classification (NCBI taxonomy): domain Eukaryota; kingdom Metazoa; phylum Chordata; order Ceratodontiformes; family Protopteridae; genus Protopterus; species Protopterus annectens. The sequence continues at coordinate 1,628,302,158 of NC_056729.1, forward strand.
GAGGGATAGATTCATGTCCCAGAGACTTCCCATACTCTGGAACAAACCACCTATCTATATCAAACAAAGCTCCTCATTAGCAGTCTTCAAGAAAAATCTTGATGATTGGATGGGAAATATGAAATTCACCCCAGGGATCACTTCTGTGCCTCTGCTCGACAAGGGCACAGGAAAATAATTTTCTTAGGTTCATAGGTAGGTACTAGGCTATCTGCCCGAGGGCATTTATAAGCCTAGCTAGAGTGTGTCGACTTTCGCCGCTCCATTGATTAATTAACTGAGCCTCTGTCAATCAGAGCCAATGAAGTGATCCCAGGGATGTACTTTGTTACCCATCCACTTGTCAAGGCTTCTCTTGAAGAGTGTTAGTGAGGGGCTCTGCCTAATGTAGTTAGGAATTTTGTTCCAAAGCATGGGGAGTCTCTGTGACAGGAATCTATCCCTCCAGCATGTTCTTTATTGTTGTGGCGAGGTTTAGCTCACTAGAGCGCATGGCTCGCAGTGACTTGGATTTCTTTAGGTGGAGCATGTCCATCAATTCTGAGTTGGACATGGCTTTGTAAGTCAGGCAGAGATCACCTCTGAGTAAGCGATATGCCACTGAGTACAGCCAGAGATTTTTCAGTCGGGCTGCATAGGACATATGTTTGAGGCCAGTAATCTTCTTGGTGAGGTGCTTTTGTGGTTTTTCAAGCTGTTGGAAGTGTCTTGTGAGGTACATCCCAAATGGGGCACTGTACTCTATGATGGGTCTGATGAGTGACGAGTAAAGGGGCACTATAACATCTTTATTTCTAGATGCAAACCCCTTAGTAATTAGATGGGCCACATAGAAAGATTTCCTAACTACTTTGGCAATATGATTGTCAAAGGAGAGATTACTATCTACCTGGGTCCCCAGATCTCTTATTACCTCTTCTGTATTAAGGGGGCTGCCACCTATGTGGTAATTCGTGGGTGTTTTTTTTTTCCCCAAACGGGATGACTATGCATTTTTGGCATTTAGCTTGAGGCCATGATTTTGACACCAGGTGTCTGTCTCAGTAAGGCCTTTTTGGAGGATGTCCATGTCAGCCGGAGAGTCAATTATGGCTCCCAGTTTGCAGTCATCGGAGAACTTGGTTAGCCATAGTCATCCTGTGTTTGCCTGTACTTCTGAGAAATATATGCCGAACAGTAGGGGTGCCAGAACTGAGCCTTGCAAGACACCACTTGTGACTGGTTTAGAGTCAGACCTGGAGCCCGCTTTCCTTACCGTGTGAGTTCTGTCTGTAAGCCAGTTGGCAACCCATCTTGTGACGTAGGGGTTTATGTTCAGGCTGGTGAGTTTTTCTATAATACCCGAGTGAGGAATGGTGTCGAATGCCTTGGTGAGATCAAGGTAGGCTGTGTGAACCACCTTTCCCTCATCTATGGCCTTGGTAACTGTCTCGAAGAAGTCAACCAGGTTTAGTAGGCATGATCTGCCCTTAACAAAGACGAACTGGGTTGGGTCAAGTGTTTGGAGGTTCCCAATGTCTTTGTTAATGAGTTCAATGATGATGCGCTCCATAGCCTTGCAGACCAGGCTAGTCAGGCTTATGGGGCGATAGTTACCAGGGTCAGTTGTGGCTCCTCCTTTGTGGAGCGGAATAACCATTGCTGTGCGCCATTCTATGGGCACGTATCCTGTGGAGAGGCTGAGGTTGAACAGCATGTTTAGGTGTGGGGTTAGTTCGTTCTGTAGTCCGTGCAAGACGCAGCCTGGGACACCATCTGGCCCCTTTGATGCTGTGTTTTTGGCATTTGAAAGGGCTGTTTTCACCTGTGCTTCTGTGATTTCTGGGACACTACACTTTTCCGGTATTGTTGTGGGCCCTTTTGAAGGTGAGAGGGAGGTGAAGTTTGCACTGAATCGATCTGCCAGGATGTTGGCAATATCTGTAGGTTCAGTATATTTTGTGCTATTGTGCACTATCTCAGAGCATATCTGTGAGTTGCTACTTAGATTTTTGACATAGCTAAAGAAGGCTTTGTGGTTATCTTTTGAGTCCTTGGCTATTTTTCTTTCGAAGTTAGTCTTGGATGATTTTATGAGGGACCTTAGTTTCTTACGGATACTGATCAGGGATGTCTTTCCTTCTTGGGATTTGCTTTTTTTCTGAAGTCGTTTCCTCCTTTTGCTGTATAACCTGTTTATGGCAGGGGTCCACCAGACTGGTTTCCTTCTCTTAGGGGAGAAAGTCTTGGTTTTGCTAGGGATGGCACGATCCATGCATCATTGTAGGTGCTCATAGAGTGCAATTGTAAAGGATTCTGCATCTTGGGCAGTGTTATCCTTTAGCATGGGGGCTGTGAAACTTACCACCTCTGACATAAGTAAGGTGAAGTTTGCTTTAGAAAAGTTTTTCACTGTGGTTTCCTTGGTTGGGGGTGGTGGTGGGGTGTGGACATCCGGGGTGATTAGTTTATGGTCTGATCTAACTAGTGACGGGTTGACCTCCGGTACGGAGCACCTGTCGCCCATGTTGGTGATGACCAGGTCCAATATGTTGTGGCCTCTGGTAGGGGAGTTTACCAGCTGATCCAGGACATTTGAGTTGATAAATTCCAGGAAGCGCTGAGCCTGGGAGTTTGTACTCAAGTAGTTTTCCCAGTTAATGGTAGGGAATTGAAATCTCCCAAGATGAGGGTGTTCGGTAGGACCTTCATGTTTTCCAGTGTCTCCAGAAAGGCGGAGTGGCGGTCCTGGGTCATGAAGGGTGATCTGTAGCAGGCCACAATTTGCATTGCAGATTTGCCCGATGTTAGTTGCACATGGATGATCTCAGAGAGGTATCATGCTGCGCCACTAACCTGGAGGTGTGGGTATCCTTGATGAATATGGATACACCCCCTCCTTTTGTGTTTCGATCCGTGTTCTGTGGCCGAAATGTGTGGAATGAGTTGTAGCCCAGTAGTGCTGGAGTGCTCTCTGGAGCCTTGAACCAGGTTTCAGTTACTGCACAGATGTCTACGTTCTCCATACTTAGGAGTGCTTCGAGCGCATGCATTTTGAGATTTAAACTCCTGGCATTGAGTAGCATAACCCTCAGTTTTTTACTTGTGCTGTTTACGGAGGTGGGTTTGAATTTTGAGCCTTGCCTAAAAAAGGCACTATGGGGGCAGCAAGAGCCTTGGCCAGTATTCGAAAGCCAAGGGGTGACAGGTGCAAGCCATCTCTTGCAAAGCAACGCGGCTTATCGAGCATGTCATCCCAGGCTGACAGACACTGGATCCCCTTTGAATGACACCAGAAGCTTAGCCAATTGTTGAAATTGATCATTTTTTCTTTATACTGAGGTATCATTCTTGGTGAGGGCAGGATGCTACTCAGGGTCAGGGTCATACCTGCCTGGGCTACATGATCAGAGAGCTCTTCCATGTCTCTTTTCATGTAGTCCAGGGAGGTACAGCTCAGGTCATTCACACCAACATGAACAATGACAGGGTCATATTTGTACTTATTCTGGAGCGACCCGAGTGCTTGTGTTATGTGGCGGAGTCTGGCTCCCGACAGGCAGCTAACAGTAACCTTCTCCTTGTCCAGCCTAGTGAGTGGGGCGTCAGTGTGTCTGACTATTGAGTCACCTATTACTAGTGTGTTAGGTATGTTATTTTGCCTTAAGGGCTGTGATTGTGCGGCACATTGATTTTGTGTTTTATGTGTTGTCTGGTTTGTGACGGTAGGTGCAGGTTTTGTAGGTGTCTGCTCTGGAGCTCTCTGATGCTTTTGCAGGTTTTTATTTAGAGCCTCCGAGTATGATTTTGTGTATTTATGTGTATCTTTTGCCAGTGCTGGTTTAGTAGGTCTATGTGAGGCTGGAGGTGTGGTGCAAGTGTTAACCTTCTCCTCATGACTGTCTGTTCCAGTCTTGGGTGGAGATACCTTAGCCTCCATTTGGCTGTATAATTGCATCTCTCACATATGTTAGTGTTTTGTGGTAGGAGGAGAGGGCTGTCTGTGTACATGAGGCAGTTGTAACATTGCCTCAGGATACCAAGATTCACCAGCTGGACTGGAGAGTACACCTGAAGTTGCCCTTTCATCACGCCTGAATAGTAAGGTGAGCTGCTTAGTCGTTTGGTTGGTGAGGGGTGGATAAAGAGCCTTGCCCTGCTGGGCAGTCAAGTAAGTGTCTGGGTATATTAGTGCTTGCTATTAGGTCTGAGCAAGGGCTGGACTGTAGGATGCTTTCTGAGTGCTTAGGTTGAGAGTTAGACTAGTTTTAAGTGAAAAACTGAAGGAGACTTAGTGGAGCCAGGAATAATTTAACCCTAGCTAACCGGTGCTGCCCCTTCTTGGGTGGCGAAAGCCAGGGTACCTTTTTGGCTAGGCTTATATAGGCCCAAGGGCCAATAGTCTAGTACCTACCTATGAACTTATGTTTATATTTACATTATTTATATTTGCTGTTGTCTGCCTTTTATTCTTGTGCATTGTAAACAGATGTGCTTTAGATGAAAACAAAATACATGCATATCAATCTTGTGACTTTAGAATTTTACTCTTATGCACTAGAACTGTTTTGTTTACATTTTGACTATGCCATGAGAATGGCAGTCATGCACTTTACTGGAGTACTGATAAATGTCTTGCTTTAACTGAATGAAAGTAAAACATTTGGGAATGATTTGTCTATACACCAGATCCTACCATGTATGCTTAACCATTTTCAAAACACAAGCATATTGTAAAATATGCTTTTTTTTGTACAGAACAGCTGTAGTTTCCTGCTATTTTGCAATGTTTTTTTAAGCTCAGCTGATTTATTTGCTGCTCAAGAGTTTCCTGTAATGATTCACAGTCTACCTGATATTTTTCAGTAACATGTCCTGCTGAAACTAAAGCTTTTATGCACTTTTGATAAAAATGTTTGTATAACTTGTCTAAACTTCCAGAACTCATTGTGTCTGTCTTTTAGAAGTTTATTAAATTCTTTTATAACAAAATGTACTAGAAGTTCTCTCAATTACTGATTTGACTGTTGCAACTCTGAGATAAACCTTTCACATCTGGTGACAGGACATAATGTAAGCATATTGACTTTTTCCTGTTTCTTTGCTATTAATTTTTTTGTCTGTACAGTCTAACCGTTGAATAATGGCATTCACTGTATTTTTATAACATTGTACGCAGAAATCAGTTTCATATGATTTACACAATAAACATTTGTCATACCAAATATGGTTTTCTTTGAGATAGTCAAATATTGTAATACATTTGCATTATGCCTTAATATCAACTTGCCCTAATAAGGTTTTAAATTTGCTAATATGCTGTGTATACCAACACTGTATTCTGTTATTATTATTACCTCTAATGACATCCATACTGTATGTAACACAGAAAAAAAATTCTTACCAGTCAACAGAAAGGCAGATGGCCAGGCTGCTTTAAGGTAGAAGGTTGAAAAGTCCCTGTAGTCACTTGTGAAGTTGGTAAAACAAAACTGGCAGTTTCAGCTTTGCAACTTTGCTCCTTTACCTTTCTTGGAGAAATTATGGCACTGCTCACTTTCCTGCACTGCAGTCTCACTGGATTCAGACGTCTGAAAAACTGTACTTTTGCAAACTATAGAAACTGTAGAAAACTGAATTAGTCAATATAAATGTTAGTTACTTTGCTTTACTAGAGCAACCTGAGATAACACAGGATAACCCTGTATGTTTAAACAACCATCATCTGGTGCTAAGCTCTTGATTTTGTATATATACCTGAGGCTCTGCTACATTTATTTAACAAGTTTTTTTTAAATGAGCTAGCAATAAGTAACTCTGTTATCTTTTGCTACACATAGAAGGGCAGCTGTTTTGCACTATCATCGTTACAATTGGTATTAGATTCCTCCCCCCCTTACCACCCTCTTAACTAGCATTTTTTTAACAAATTAGCTTTTTTAGTAGACTAGAAAATAAAAAGCAGACTAGAACATAGAAAAGTACTCTATACATGTACCTTAATTTCCTTACCTGCATACTGTTTCTCAGATTGTTTTTTGAGAACCGGGTTGCGACTCCATTTACTATTACCTCTCTAAAGGCCATTCCCCATGGTAACCCTCCTAATTGGGTATTAATCCTCTCTTCCCCTCCCACATCCAGTAGTGGCCTGCCAGAGCTTTTTTAAACCCCTGACACCATCTTTGAATTGCCACAACAGCTGCACATACTGTGGTGAGAGCATCCTCACAGTAAGAATCTTGTAACTTTACAATTGCTGAGCTTTGTTTTTCCTTTTCCAGCATATTTACTAAACTTGTTACGCCTTTGCTTTTACCTGCTCATAGTAGTAATGTGATATTTTAGTTATTCTGAACAAACACGCATACGACTAAAGCTTACCATGACCAAGTTACGACTGTATAAAACCCTCCTCTCTCCCACCCCAGTCCTATTTTAACCCTTTCTCCCCCTGGTTTCCTCTCATTTTCTTTCCCCCTTCTTTACACTCACAACCTCTGCCTTTTTACTTACCTTCTACCTTACTGATTGTTTTTCTCACTGCTTTTACCTTTCTTTTAACTCCAGCCATTTCTTACTCAAAGCAAGCCACTGTAGTGCACACCAGAAGTAATATTCACCTGAGGGCAAGAAGACAGCATTGACTGACATTCCCTAACTTAAATACATAGATAACAGCTTTGCAGCAATGGCTTCTGTTTCTGGGAATCCCTATTATTAAAACTCAAATTAAATCTCTTCCTTCCTGGAGATCTGTAAACAGCACAAACAATTCCTGTTAAAGAAGATGCCTGTAAATGTTTCCTTAAAAGTAGCACATAATCGAAAAATTCCTCGCATCTAATTATTTTCTAAATTAATAACCAATTCACCAAAAAGCTTAATGAATCAATAACACCCCTCCCTTACTTGCTGCCAATCCTACCCCACCACCTACTAATACTGGTCTGCTCACATTCTTTCCTATTTTCAGCCACACCCTTGAAGTATAATGTACACAGTATATATATCATCATATACTTCATTGTTTCTGCAATCGTTCAGCCATGTTACTATCAGTGGTTATCAGGTTTATTCATCTTCAGATAATGACATTTTTTTTTGTTGAAAATTATTTTTATTTTTAATACCTTTATTGAATTATCACTTAAGACTTAGACAAGCATACATAACACAAAACAAACCTTTTCTGCTGCTCTAGGGGCAACTCAGTTGCACACTGAGCAGTGTTGCTTTATTGATCGATTTAGCCTACACAAAGTATAGGTCCCTCTTGTAGTCTCTGTGCTACCACCACAGTCCTGCTATATTAACCCATTCCCTTCCCTAATAAAACATACAGTAAGAGCTTGTTATCATGTGTGAGCAGTTTCCCATCATCTCTCTGGCCAGCCTGATAGACATGGGCATCCTGAGGCAATGTAGCAATTGTCTCATGTATACTGACAACCACTTACTCCTGAAACAAATACTTTATGTGAAAGATGTAGCTAGACTATGAAATTGGATGAAAGACTCTCACATAATGACAAACTGAATGCCAAACAGGTTGCCAGCACGCATACACTTCTCACACTAAATAGGGACATAAAACATAAACCCATATATGTGGAGATACTCACCAGCAACTTGCCAAAAGATCAGAGGCTTCCTAAATGGAAACCACTTACACATATAACAATGCAAAAACAACCACAGCACATAACACGCACACAACAGTGCCTCAACAAATAAGCCCATAAGGGGTAATCCCAAGAAACCTAATATATTGGTCATAAGTGACGCCATTGTGTGACACACAGATGTTTCCCTCACCAGGCTGGATAAGGAGTGGGTTACAGTTAGCTGCCTGTCAGGTGCCAGGATTCATCAAGTCACTCATCCACAAGTACTCCGTCATAGTCCATGTGGGGGGAATGACTTGAGACGTACCTCACTGAAGTATATGAAGAGAGATGACTGAGCTCTTGAATTATATGTCACAGGCTGGTATAAGCCTAGCCTTAAGCAGCATTACACCTTCTCCAACGATGACGTCACAATACAAACAAAAAATGATTGACTTTAACAACTGGCTTAGCTTCTGGTGTCAGTCCTAGGGGATCCAATATCTGCCAGCATAGGAAGATATGGTTGACAGGCCATGCTTCTTTGCCAGAGATGGTCTGCACCTGTCTCCTCTAGGCTTTTGGATACTGACAAAGGCATTAGCCACCCCTATTGTGCATTTTTCAGGCAGTGTCAAAACAACCAACCTCCCAACATAACATAATATGATATTTCTGATATTGATATTTTTGATACTGATTTTTTTTCCCACCATTCAAGCCCCACTGAATTTTTTTCCCACCTTTTCTCATTGTAAAACTTCATCACTTTATTATTTTATTTATTTATTTATTTATATTTGTTGACCGGGAGTGTCCGACTGGACGTAGGTCCATTTTCAGCGGAGGCCTGGGGAGAAAAGCTCCACAGTTAAAATAAACAGACAGTAGTTACATTGGATTCCATAGCAATTAACAATTATCCCCTTTCCTTTCATCCTTTTCTTTTAACATTTGTTTCCACCCTGTCTCTTTAAACTGTTTCTAGTAACACTTGTTTCCTCTTCCCCTGCCCCTTTAAACTCCTTTAAGCTTTTCTCTAACACCTGCTTCGTCTCCACCTCTCCCTCTCTCTACTCATTACTCCCTTCTGACCCCTCTCTGACCCCATCTCTCCTCTCCCAGAGTTGCTCACAAGAGTTTACTTAGTACTCTGAAATCCTTTGGTGCCTTCTTTTAAACTTTTTCTTGTCTCTGGAGTCAACAAAGCCTCTGGCCATCCAAGGAACTATGTTGCTCGCTACGTAAGTCGTTGCATTAAATTGTCTTGTTTAGTTATCTGCTACTAAGCTATCATATATACAAGCTATAAGTAAGAAAGTTTGGAGAAGAGCTTAGTTTGTTCTCTATTCTGGGCATGTTTAACTAATTGAATAAGGTTACTAGGAATGATATTTCTGCACTAGTTTTATTTTTTCAGTACTGGCTTCCTGGCTACTGTATACTTGATGTGTAATACTGTCATTGGCCTTTAATTACAAGCTGGTATATGTAACACTGCTGTTGGCCTGTTAACTACCAGTTGGTAAATGTACATGCACCTAATGTGTTTACTGTGCTAAGACTAGGAGCAAGCAGACACACACACACACACACACACACACACACACACACACACACACACACACACACACACACTGTGCTTCTTAGTCCTTGTGCCTTACCTGTACTGTCCTGCTTGTGTTTGTTTTTTTACTGAAACAAAACAGACTTCCAAGCACTTGTATTATATTCTGCCACTGTGTAGACCCTCAGAAGTTACCCATTTGACTTGTTTATTGGATAGCACTGTCACCAATCTTTAACTGCTTGATTTCATTTGATTTATGCTGAAACCTAGCACTGTGTATTATCTACTGAAAAATGCTGACATCTTGTCTGTTTTATTAACTGCTGCATGCTTGTTTATTGTTTTGCTGTATGGTAGGAAGGTATAAGCTCTTGATATTGTAGAAATTCTGTATATAGTAAATGGGTATTGACAACTTCATTCTCTCTTCCTTCTGCTTATTCCAGCTCGACTAAACTCTAGCATCTCTTGAACTTGCTATGTTCTGTATTCTCTCTTCCTTTTGACTACTCCAAATTGTTTGAATAAACGCTTGCTTCTCTTGACCTTTCTGCTTTTACCTGTGTGCTTTCTCCCCTCCCACTACATACTTAAAGGGCCCTTTCTTCAAATCTGTATTTTAATTACTGCTGCTTTACTGCTTACTGTTAATGCCGTACAATTAGAAGGCACAATCTGTTTATATTGCAGAATTTATGCATGTAATATTTGGGTACTGGCAACTGCATTCTCTCTTCCTTCTGCTTATTCCAGCTTGGTTAAATACTAGCATCCGTTGACCTTACTATGTTTTATGTTCTTACATTTGCGTACTCCAAATGTTAGAGTAAATGCATGCTTCCCTTGATCATTCTTCTATTACCTGTGTGTTTCCCCCCTCCCAGTACCTATTTAAAGGCCCCTTTCTCCATATATGTGTTGTAAACTAAGCTACTCTCCTTTCTAGCTCTTCAAGCCTTGCTAGTCTTGTCTTTCCTTTCTACTGCTATGTGTAAACCCTGGAGTACTCTCTCCAGGCCTTCTACCTTTCTTTCTCACCCTCCAACATGCAACTTTCTCTCTGTTTTTATTTTTTCTCTGTCTGTCTCTCATTCCTTTGCCTTCTATTTCACTCTTTCTGCTTTCCCCTAATATTCACTACCCCTCCATTAATTATTCTCTCTTCTAGAGATTTAATTTTTCTTTACCACCTTAAGCTCACTATCTTATTTTCATTACATCTCTTTTATTTTACAGTAGTCAACTATATGGAAAAGTGACCTCAACCCCCCCCCAAATATACCTGGCTGACATTCTATCTACTGACCCTCAAAGCAATACAAGGATTGCTGTCTAGCCAAGGATGGGAGGAAACCAACAAAAACAGAAAAACACCATCACGAGCTTTATGTATGTGTTCTAAATGTTTCTTCCTCACCTGGTGTTAAAATCTTTTATTGTTGTGCAAATTAATCTAGGCTGTGGCGTGCACACATTTCACAGCCCACTAACCCCCCCATCACCACCACCTTTCTTCCACCCCCACTGAGTATGCATCTCTCTCACTAGTCTCTGTATCACTTTGGCACCTAAATAACTTCAGGAAAGTGTGCTAAAGGCCAAGACTTTAATGCCTCTGGCCTCTATTTTCTAAACCAAGGGGTCACTTCATACATTATCAACATCTGGCTTTACTCACCTAGTTTCTCCACTCTAGTCCCAAGTAGGTAACAAACTCCCATTTCAGCTTTTGGAGTTTTGTTCACCAGACAATATACAGTTTCCATTCTACCAAAACTATCTCATGCAGCACTGTCGGCTGTTAACATGTATTGTTTCCTGCAAATTTAACAATACCTGTGGTGATAGTTTTTTTTTCTCAGTTTTGTCTCTGAGATTCACTTCTGAATGCAGGCCACTGCATCCCCATGCTGTTCACCCTCCACTTCACTCTGGGCTCACTCTGCTCCCCTACCCTACCCCCATTCTCACCCACCCTCTCTTTCCCTAGATTTATACCTAAAAAAACACTCCCTTCTACCTCCAGCCAATACAACACCTGCCTCACTCCCCTCCCCTTCCCCTCACCTCCAGTCCACACCTTTTCAATCATCCACTATGTCCCACCTTAATTCCTTGCTAACCAATACTCTCCTACTCCACATACTGTACCTCTTGCTTAGCTCCACCTCCCTCCACTCATGCACCATCATTCACCTGCTCCAACAGCCACACCCACTGCAGCCATTAGCTCACAGCTCTACAACACAACTACCTTTTGCCTCCTACCTTTCAAACATTTACCCACATATAGGACTTACCCTTCAACTCACAGATATGTAAACCTTACCAATAAATTCAGACAACTCACTCTATACAATATAACACAAATTAAACTCCAGGCTTACATCAGTCCCAGCCCAGGACCTCTCACCCACACCCCTCAGTACCTAACCATTTTCCCACCCAGCCCTCCACCAATCTTTCCCCAACATACTACTAAACACCACCCCATTCCCCACTTCCAAAGACCAACAACACATACTTAGTCTTTATAAACTTTAACCTCCATAGTATCATAAATAAAATTACTGAATTCCATGCAACTAACTCCTACTTACCTGACATTGCAGCAATAACCGAAACCTGGCTAAACCCCCACATCAAAGACAAAGAAATTATTACAAACAGATAAAACATAATTAGATTAGACAGACCAAACAAAAGGGGTGGTGGTGTCGCTATTATGTATAAAGTCAAACTGAAACTATTAAACTCTGCCCCTCCTGACCTACCTAACTCCAAAATTCTAACAACAAACCTAGTTATAAAGCCTAACAAATCTATTATCATCATAACCACCTACCTCCCCCTGGCAACAACCTACTCATAACATGACATGATTGACAAGCCACAATGCTTTGCCAGAGATGGCCTGCACCTGTCGCCCCTGGGATTCCAGATACTGGCTAAGGCTCTAGCCACCCCTATAGTGCCTTTTTTAGGCAAGGTTCAAATGACAAATTCACCACCCTAACAGGTACAGGCAAGAAGAATCTGAGGGTATTGCTATTCAATGCTAGAAGTCTAAACCTCAAAATGCACTCTCTCGAGGCACTCCTTAAAATGGAGAACATCAACATCTGTGCAGTGACAGAGACCTGCTTCAAGGCTCCAGAGAGTACCCCTGCATTACCAGGCTATAATTCATACCACACCTTTCGGCCACCTAACCTGGACCGAAACACTAAAGGCAGAGGTGTGTCCATATTCATTAAGGATATCCACAGCTCCAGCCTAGTTGCTCAGCATAATGCATCCAAGATTATCCAAGTGCAACTAACTCTGGGCAAGACCGCAATCCAAATTGTAGCTTGCTACAGATCCCCCACCATGTCCCAGGATTCCCACTCCTCATTTCTTAATACACTGGAAAATATTAGGATACAACCTAACACCCTAATAATGGGCAATTTCAACTACCCTACCATTAACTGGGAAAAATACTCATGTACCAACACTTGTGCTCAACGTTTTCTGGAATTCATAAATTCCAATGCCATGGATTAACTTATCCACACCCCCACCAGGGGCAGCAATATCCTAGACCTGGTTATAACCAACATGGGCAACCGGTGCTCCACACCAGAGGTCAATTCCTCTTTGGTCAGATCCGACCATAAGCTAATCACCCTAAACATTCACATCCCTCCCCCACCCTCCATTAGGGAAACCACAGTAAACAATTTCTCCAAAGCCAACTTCACGCTTCTTAAGACAGAAGTGGCAAACTTCACGACACCCATGCTGACGGACAATAGAGGTATGACTGCTGAATCCTACTCAAATGCACTTTATAAGCACTTACATGAGTGCATGGATCCTGCAATCCCTAACAGAACCAAGATGCTATCCTCCAAAAAAAGGAAGCCAATCTGGTGGTCCCCTGCCATAAACAAACTCTACAACAGAAGAAAGAAACTGTTGCAAAAAAGAGTAAAATCCCATGATTGGAGAAACTCCCTGGTCAGCTTCAGTAAGAAGCTGAGATCCCTCATAAAATCCTCCAAAGCTAGTTATGAAAACAAAATCGCCACTGACTATAAAGACAACCACAAAGCATTATATAGCTATGTCAAGAATGTCAATGGCAACACTCAGACCTGCTCTGAGTTACAGCACAATGGCACTAAATATACAGAACCAACGGATATTGCCAACATCCTGGCAGCTATGTTCAGTGCTAACTTTACCCCTCTGTCATCCCCCTAAAGGGCCCATCTCTATACCAGAAGAATGCAAAGTTCCTGTAATCACAGCTGCACTGGTACAAAACACACTATCCAAAGCCAAGAACACAGCATCCATGGGACCTGACGACATACCAGGCTGTGTTCTACATGAACTACAGAACGAACTGGCACCCCACCTAATTACCATGTTCAATCATAGCCTCACCTCAGGCTATGTGCCCACTGAATGGCGCACAGTGACAGTTATCCCACTCCACAAAGAGGGAACCACCACAGATCCCGGAAACTACCGCCCCATTAGCCTAATGAGCCTGGTCTGCAAGGCTATGGAGCGTATCATCATGGAACTTATAAACAATGACATTGGTAATCTCCAAACTCAGGACCCCACCCAGTTTGGGTTTGTAAAAGGAAGATCATGTCTCCTAAACCTGATAGACTTCTTTGAAGCAGTCACCAAAGCCGTAGATGAGGGTAAGGTGGTTCACACAGCCTATCTAGATCTCGCCAAGGCTTTTGACACCATCCCCCACTCTGGAATTATAGATAAACTCACTAAACTAGGTATAAATCCCTATTTCACAAGATGGGTTGCCAACTGGCTCACTGACAGAACTCACACTGTGAAAGTAGCAGACTCCAAATCCAGCTTCAGACCAGTGACAAGTGGAGTACCACAGGGTTCAGTCCTGGGTCCTCTCCTGTTTGGTATCTACTTCTCTGAAGTACAGGCCAACACAGAAGGTCTTTGGCTAACAAAGTTCGCAGATGACTGCAAACTAGGAGCCATAATCAAAACTCCAAAAGATGTGGACATCCTACAAAAGGGCCTTGCTGAGACAGATGCCTAGTGTCAAAGCCATGGCCTCAAGCTCAATGCCAAAAAGTGCATTGTCATTCCTTTTGGTAAAAATTCAGTACCCATGAAGTACCACATAGGTGGTAGTCTACTTAACACCGAAAGTCTGATAAGAGACCTTGGGACACAGGTAGACAGTAGTCTCTCCTTTGATAATCACATCGCCACAGTAGTCAGGAAATCCTTCTATGTGGCACACCTCATCACAAAAGGTTTCTCATCCAGGAAAAAAGAGGTCATTGTTCCCCTCTACTCGTCACTCATTAGACCCATTATAGAGTACAATGCCCCTTTTGGTATGTACCTCACAAGACATCTACAACAACTGGAAAGGCCACAGAAATACCTCACAAAGAGGATTACCAGCCTCAAAGAGATGCCCTATGCAGACCGTCTCAAAAAACTGCAGCTTTACTCCGTTGCATATCACCTACTCAGAGGCGATCTCTGCCTAACACACAAAGCTATGTCAAACCCAGAGCTTTTAGACATGCTTCACTTAAAGAAATCCCAATCCCTACGTGCTACATGCTCTAGGGACCTAAACCTCGTCACCACAATAAACAGAACATGCTGGAGGGATAGATTCCTGTCCCAGAGACTTCCCATACTCTGGAACAAACTACCTATCTATATCAAACAAAGCTCCTCATTAGCACTGTTCAAGAAAAATCTTGATGATTGGATGGGAGATAGGAAATTCACCCCGGGGATCACTTTTGTGGGTCTGCTCGACAGTGGCACAGGAAAATAAATTTCTTGGGTGGCGAAAGCCAGGGTACCTTTGGCTAGGCTTATATAGGCCCTAGGGCCAATAGCCTAGTACCTACCTATGAACCTATAATTGAGAATATTTTCACCTGGGCATCAACTAATTTCAGCCAGGAAACCATTATCCTGGGTGATTTTAACCTGGATTGGCATTCCTGCAACACCGACACCCCCCCAATTTCCTAAATCTCTTCAATTTCACCCAAACCATATCCTGTTCGACCCAACTAGATAAACACTCTAAAAAGCAGTCCATACTAGATTGGATAGTAACTAACAAACCCAATCTAGATTATTTAGTAGGCTGCCTTCCAGACTGTCTCAGTGACCACTCACCTACCTTCTTGTACAGAAAATGAGCTCAGACACAAACCAACACAATAATTAAATTTATCAGGAACAAAAAAAAAAACATTTCCCCCTCCACTTTCTACCATCCTCTTCAGTGAAGTAACTGGTCACCTCTTAGAAACCTCCCACTTGTTCAGGCAGCCCTTTACTTCAACAATACCTTTCTTAAAATACTCAACAATCTAGCAGCCACAAGAAAAATAAGAGCAAAAACTAGGCACATACCTTGGCTATCTAAAGATATCCTAGCACTGCTGAAGCAAAGAGACAGGGTCCACTTACCACACTACCAAAAATAACATAGACCACACAACATATCAGCAGCTACGTAACCAGACTAAGAGACAGATAAAAATAGTCAAGCAAAACTATTTCCCTTCAGATCAGCAAACCCACCAATTTAAGCCCAGAAAATGTTGGCAAAACATTAACAATCTTCTCAGCCCATGCTATACCCCCACCCCCCACCCACCAACTCCAAGGTTTCAGACTCAATAGCTACACAATTTAATACCCACTTCATTAACTCAATCACATCTCTTCTTGGTAATCTGACTAATCAACCTCTCACTGTACCCCTTCCCTCTTCTGACTTCCCCATCCCCTTCTCTTTCACCCCAATCCAAACAAACTACACAAAATCTCTCCTTTCCAAACCCTGCTGTCTAGCAGCTGATAAATTACCCAATGAATTCCTTAAAATTGCTGCTCCCCACAATTGCCTACCCCATATCAGTCCTAATCAATATGTACCTCATCTATGGAAAATATCCCACATCATTCCCCTACACAAAGGCGGCCCCCCTAAGGTTCTAACTAACTACCATCCCATAGTCATACTCTCCTCTCTAGCCAAAATCTTAAAAAATGCATTCACTACTCCTTGCCCACCTCCTTAATCACAAACTCCTCTCCCCCACACAACACGGCTTTAGGCCAAAACATAGTACCAGTACTGCCCTGTTACCTTTCACAAACACCATTCAAGATCTTATAAACAGAGGCCAAATGGTCTCCTCCATATTCCTTGACATGTCAAAAGCCTTTGACACCATCTCCCACCAAATTCTACTAAATAAACTATCATCCCATGGTCTCAACACAACAGCCCTGTCCTGGTTCCATAGTTATCTCTCTAACCATCAGCAAGCCACCAAATGGGAGAACACCATGTCGCCCCTTCTACCCATCACTGTTGGTGTACCGCAAGGATCCATACTTGGCCCCTTCTCTTTACAGTTTTTACCAACAACCTCAGCTCTTCAATTCAACTAGCCTCCATAGTCCAATATGCTGATGACTCTGCATTAATCTGCGCAGCCCCCCCCCCCCCCCAGGACCTACAAACAAAAATGCAAAAATCTTTCCAGGACATAGAAAACTACCTCACTAGCCATAAACTCATACTTAACCCAAACAAAACCAAGTTAATTGTCTTCACTTACAATAAACCCAAAACATGTCTGACTCCACTTTCTATCCTTTCCACAAACGGAACCAAAATAGATTCCACCAGCTAAGCCAAACTTCTAGGTGTCACAATCAATGATAACCTAATGTTTGACACCCACATCTCCCTCACCATCAAAAAAGTTCACTACAAACTTGGCACCCTTTACAGAATTAAACCTTACCTTACAGACAATGCCAGACTAGCCACTGCCCGCACACATCTACGCTCCACCCTCCTCTACAGCTCCCTAATATTCTCAAATATTCGTAAATCTGACCTAAAAAGCTGGAATCATGCTACAACAAAATCGCCAAGTTTGCCACAGGCCACCCTTACAGAACCCACCACTGCTCTGTACTCTCCAAACTTAAATGTCTAAAACTACCAAACCTTCTAACATTTAACCAAATATCCATAGCCCACAATATAATTCACAAACCTAACTGCCCGGCCCTCACCAATCTAGTCCCACCCAACAGCAATCCTAGAGCTCTAAGATCCTCAAATAAACTACTGTTAAAGATTACCCAAGCCCACAACGCACAGGGCACTGCCCTTTTTCCCCATAAAATTGCCAAACCTATGGAACACTCTTCCTCAATCTATGGCTAAACCCCCCAGCATTCATGAGTTTAAAAACTTCCTTAAGGAACATCTAGCAAAACACTGGCTCTGCTCCTGACATACTCCTGGTTAAAGTATCTACTACTCTCTTACATTACTCTAAACTAGCTCATTCTCACAGCTGCAACTATTAACTACTTAAGGCTATCTTGATTCTACACTCAGTTTCAGTTACCAATGTATACACATATACTGCTTTGTCTTTAACTGTTGTATAGATTGCATTTCTCTATCTTCCAATTACTGTATCACACTGTTCTTACTATTAACTCATGCGGCCAGTTTTTATCACTAACTGTGCCATTTTTTGTTAAATTTGTTAATTTATTTGTTAATTATTTGCTAATTATTGTTATATAACTAATGTCTTTACTGACTTGCTTTGTACGTTGTTGATTAATATGTGTTCAGTTTGACTGTTTAATACTATCTATTTGTATGCATGGAGCTTTTCTCCCCAGGCCTCCACTGAAAATGGGCCTCATGCCCAATCAGACATTACCCGGTAAACAAACAAAATAAATAAATAATCCTCTCTAGATAAACTCAAGGTACTGCTGCTTAATTCTAGGAGTCTAAACAAGAAACTGCACTCTCTGGAAACACTCCTCATTTTGGAAGATGCTGACATCTGTGCAGTCACGAAGATATGGTTCAAAGGCATGGAAAACACCCCAGCCATGCAGGGCTACAATGTCTTCCATACATTCAGACCACAAACTGAGTGTGGAAGAACCAAAGAAGAAGGTATATCCATCTTCATTAAGGATAAGTGCACCTCAAGATTGGTCAAACATTATGACTCTCTTGAGCTATTCCATGTCCAGTAAACTACAGGTAAAGCCCCCTACCACATAATAGCTAGCTATAGGTCCCTCACTGTGAAACAGGAAAGGCATATCACATACCTGGACTTACTGAAGTCACTTGCCATACAGCCCAACACCTTACTCATGTGTAATTTTAATTATCCTATCATCGACTGGGAAACATACAGGACCGCAAACATGCTGGCTCAGAACTTCTTGGACGTTGTCAATGCAAATGCTGTAGAACAGCTAGTCAGCACACCCACAAAAGGCTCAAATGTCCTGGAAATAGAACTTACAAATGTGGTAGAGTACTGTGTACCCCCCCCCCCCCGTGTGATGCTGTTCCTGGTAAGATTGGACCATAAATCAGTCTCATTCAATGTAATTATAAGACAAGATACCCCATCAACTTAAAAATGCTTAATACTTTTTCTAAGACAAATTACCACCTATTAAGTGATAGTATAAGATGTTTAAAAGCCCCCTCTAATGCAGATAACATGGACTCCTATGCAGAGGTGCACACCAATGTCCTGTATAACCACTTAAGCAGTTCTACAGAATCAGCTGCACCTGACTGATTAAAATCTGGTGCTGCCGATAAAACAAGCCACCCTGGTGGACCCCTAGTATAAACAGGCTATGCAACAAGAGAAATAAACTAATGTCCAAGAACAAGGGGGAGTAGGCTCAGCAGGGGAAGAAATACCTATCTAGATTAATCAAACAAATTTGAGATTTTGTCAAGTCCTTCAAAGCTAATTACAAAGGAAAAATAGCCTCCCTAGCTACGGTTAAACACAAGGCATTCTTTAACTACGTTCAAAATCTAAAAGGAAATACCCAGCTATGCACTAAACTGGTTGTGGATGGCACCACCTATACTCAATTGGAGGTAACAGCCAACTTGCTAGCTGACAGATTTGGAGAAAACTTCACCTCCTGCCCTCTGCAGTCATGCCCTAAAGTATACTTGCCACCATTCCTCAGCCTATTATCTCAAGAAAGCAGGTCATCTTGGCACTCTCCAAGGCCAAGAACATGGCATCAACTGGACAAGACAACATCCCAGATTGCTTTTTAAATAACATAAAATATGACCAAGCAGACCCACTTGGATCCCTGTTTAACCACAGCCTGAGAACTGGCTATGTTCTGATGGGATGGAGGACAGCAACAGTAATCCCTCTGCACAAAGGGGGACCATCAACCGACCATGGGAATTATAGGCACATAAGCTTGACTAGCCTCATTTGCAAGGCCATGGAAAGAATCAATATAATATTGCTGTAGCTGAAAAACACTGGAAATATGAGCCACAAAGTATCATAGAAAATGATGAAATATATATCACATGGAATCATGCATTACCAATAGTTCAAAAAATAGATGCGAGAAAACCAGATATTGTAGTGCATGAAAAGAAGACAAAAGTAACATTGATCAGTGAAATTGCTACACCCAGTGACTATAGTGTCTTACATACAGAGAGACACAAAAAGTCATAAAATACCTGGATCTGCAGGCGGAAATGAGGGCAATGTGGAAGAAAGATACACAGACAGTTCCAGTAGTAGTAGGAGCAATCACTCTTACAAAAAAAAGAATTTACAATCATACTTAGATATGTTACCAATGCATGTAACTCCATACAACCTGCAGAAGGAGTTACTTCTGGGCACACTGTGGGTGCTGTGATGAGCAAATCTGGCTAATATCCAAGACTGAAACAATGCTAATTTCATGAACTTTAATCATACGTTGACTTAGGAATGGGATCCATTCCTATCATGGTAATAGAAACCCAAAAGACTTGGAGAAATTAAAAAGAGAGAAAGACCTAATTAACAAGGACATAGGTAATCTTGAAACTCTGAACCCAACCCAGTTCACATTCGTTAAAGGCAGATTATGCCTGTTAAAAATGGTTGACTTCTTCGAGAAAGTCACCAAGGACCTGGACAAGAGAAAGACAGTGCATACCGCCGATCTTGTCTTAGCCAAGGCATTTGACACAATCCCCCACTCAGATAATATAGAGAAACTCTCCCAAATGGGAATTAACGCCTACATTACCAGATGGGTAGACAACCGGCTCACTGACAGAACACATACTGTCAAAGTGGGTGACTTCACATCTAGCAAAAGACCAGTGACCAGTGGCATACCACAGGGTTCTGTGCTGGGTCCCTTACTGTTCAGAATTTATTTCTCAGAAGTCCAGGCAAATGTGGACAGCATGTGGTTGACCACGTTCATTGACGAATGCAAATTGCAAGCACTCACTGAGTCCTACAACAATGTTAATTTACTGCAGACAGGGTTAACACAGACAAATGACTGGTGCCAAAGTCACAGATTAAAGCTAAATGCAAAAATATGCATGATTATTCCCTTTATTTATTTATTTCAGTTTGATTACCGGGGAGGTTCACTGGGCTTGGGGGGCCCGTTTTCAGTGGAGGCCCGGAGAGAAAAGCTCCACATAAACAACAATTTTAATTACAAGAAAGAGTTCAGACACAGATAACATTACAATTAACAGGTGGCTACAAAATAGTCTACAATACCAATATCAGATTGCTCAATTAACAAAAAGTATTAACAATTTCAGTTAAGTTCAGCGGGAAAAAGATTGGCATATTGTATGAAAAGCAATGAAAAAGCAAAGAAGAAAAATTAAAACATTAAAAACTTTAACGTTTAGAAGCTTATGCAATTAGTATTTTAGAAGAGGTGAGGAAGGTAAGGAGGTTTGCCTGGGTAGCTTAAGCATATAGTGCAAAAATGCTTTAGTAGCTAACACATTTAGAATTTTAGGTGAGCTTAGAGGAGGATTAGGAAGGTATAGAGGTCAGCCTGGAGAGATGGGGAAGGATAATTGGACTGGTGTAGGTTGAAGAGTACAGTTGCATATCCTACTTAGATAAAGGTGAGAATAAAGTTGGGTTTTGAAGTTGGCTAGGTTGTTGCAGGTTCTTAGGGAGGTGGGTAGGGCATTCCATTTTTTAGCAGGGGTAAAGGATAAGAGAAGTTGACCTGTTGGGCGCTTTGGTTTTTGTACTGTGATCCGGTTTTTGTGAGAAGATCTAAGGGATCTGAGGGGAGTATAGGGTTGAAGAATATTGGAAAGAGCAGGACAGTTAGTAGGATGGAACACTAGTTTATGGGCTGTGGTGAGTTGGAGAAAGTTAAGATGATTTGGGAGTTCAAGCCAGTTTAGAGAGTGAAGGGAGGTGCAGTGATGACAGGAGGATTTGGATTTAGTGGCAAATTTGGAGAAACCTGACATCCCTGCAAATTACATTACAGACAGCACCCCCCCCCCAAGTGGACATGATCTGGGTACTCAAGTTGATAGCAATCTGAACTTTGACCACCACATATCCACAACAGTAAGGAAATCCTTCACTGAGGCACATCTTATAAGTAAAGGCATCACATCTAGATCTAAGAATATTGTAATTCCATTATACTCAGCCCTTATCAGACCAGTAACTGAGTACAATGCTCCCTTTTGCATGTACCTCACCAGACACCTGCAACAACTGGACAGACCACAGAGGTTTCTCACCAAGAAATTACAGGATACACAAAACACGTCTTACGTGGAAAGACTGAAAGCCTTATCAATAGTCTGTTTCCTACAGGTTACTAAGGGGAGACCTGTCCCTGGCTTACAGGGTAGTCTTTGACCCAGCCCTGATGGAAATGCTACACATTTGTAAATCAAACTGCAGGAGGGTCACTAGCTCCAGGAGTCTTAACCTAGTCTCCAATATGAGCAGGTCATACTGGAGAGATAAGATACATCTCCCAGAGACTGCCACTTCTCTGGAAAAAGTGTCCAATTCACATGAAACAGATGGATCAATGGATGGGCGACTGCAAGTTCACTCCTGGGGTGGTGCCCATGTTCCTCGTGGATAGAGAAAGTCACTATTAATTACCATAGACCTTTACCTCTGCAAACTTTACTTACCTAACCACTGACAACCGGGGCAATTCAGGATATATAGGGCTAGGGTCTACTTTAAAACAATGAATGTTTGAAATATCGAGCTCTCACATGAGCGAATATTTCAAACCTCGATATTGCTATTTTTTTTTTTTTTTGCACTACAGTGTGGATAAGAATATTTGCCCTTTCCTCACTGTAGTGAGATCTAGGAGTTGGAATATATATTTAGTGGAGGGTGTGGGAGGCTCAGTCCCCCACAATAGCAATTTCGAGTTTTGGAATATTCGCTCATATGAGCGTTCAAGACATTGATCTTTTGTTTTTCTGACATAGACCTTATGGCTAGGCTTGTAAGGGCTCTAGGGTCATTAGCCTAGTAACCTCCTATGAACCTATATTAACATATTTCCAGTTGCAAACATTATACATTATATATATATTCTTTTGGATACTTACCAGCAATTCAATATTACATAAATTGATCAATTCCTGCCTTTCCTTAAACCTCGCTCCTCCTCCAAAGTTTTAATCTGCATGTATTGCTCCCACAATTTCCTTTTTTCAATGTAATTTACTCCTAACCTTTTCTAAAGATTTCACTTCCATTTCTTTTATCTCCATTACAACATTCAATACTTCAAATACAGTTGATTTAGACTTTTACATTTTCTAGAAGTTGCTTTTTCGGCAGCCACCACAAATAAACTTAACAAGGCCTTACTATATCTATGCAAGTCATATCATGTACAGGTACAAATGTAACCGGCTGCAGAAGCTTGAAATCCTAGGCAATGAAGACTCCCATATAATGCACACTTTTATTGTAACAAAACCAAAAGAATAAGCGCTTTCAGCCAGCTTAACTGGCCTTCATCAGATTCATCTGAAACAACTATCAATTATACATGTATATATATGGTACAGCCACAGGAAATGAGCTTAATTGATCAATTAAAACAATTTTATTTTTACACAAATTGTTCAAAACAATGCTATTACCCTCATATATATATAAGTACACTGGTTGCAAGCTCCACATTTTGTAGTTCCTCCGAGTACTTTTTCAGTAGAATGTTCTTAGAGGTAACACTGAAGTCTATAATTGTCTAGGTTATCAGCCTAGGTTTGTTTACAAGACTGGTAGGAATATAAAATTCCAACTGGAAAGTTATAAAAGTGATAGGACTAAAAAAGTACTCAGAGGATCTACAAAATGTGGAGCTTGCAACCAGTATATGAGGGTAATGGCATTATTTTGAACAATTTGTATAAAAATAAAATTGATTTCCAGACAGGAAATTGTAACACTAAAAGTGTGGTTTATTTGGCCAAGTGTATGGCCTGCCCAGCATTTTATGCTGGGAAGATGGATAGGCACTTAAAAAATAGAATTTACGAACACATATATAACATCAAAAAAGAAAATATAAAGAATGCCTTGTTTAGACACATACAGTCCAATAATTCTAACCACATTTTTTTGTTTTGATATACTTGAGAAAGTACACTTTAATCCTAGGGGTGGTGATGAAAAACTCATATTGGAAGAAAAAGAAGTTATATGGCAAGTTAAATTAAATGCATCTAATCCTCCTGGAATAAACGATTACATATCATTGAAACCTATTTTAAAAGCACGAACATGATCTATTTTATGGTTTTGTAGTGTACTTCATGTATTTTTACTCATTTAACTTTATTCAACTGATTTATTTTTTGATTTGTACCAAATGTGAATCGATTGAATGATGTATTTGATATTTATGCATTGGTTTATATATATATATATATATATATATAAATGTATGCATATATATATATTATAACATACAAAGGTTTAAAAACATCATTTTTAATATTTAAATATGTAAAAAAGTTTTTAATTGTTTTAATTGATCAGTTAAGCTCATTTCCTGTGGCTGTTCCATATATATACATGTATAATTGATAGTTGTTTCAGATGAATCTGATGAAGGCCAGTCAAGCTGGCTGAAAGCACTTATTCTTTTGGTTTTGTTACAATAAAAGTGTGCATTATATGGGAGTCTTCATTGCCTAGGATTTCAAGCTTCTGCAGCCTGTTACATTTGTATTTGGTTGTTGTTTCATTTTATATCCTGTACGGGTATTATCTTTCTTCCAGGTGGCTGGTGCATCGCCTTATTTTAAATACTGTTAAACAAACCCTTCCAGATCTTTGTCACTTTTTCCCTCCTAAACTTCCACAGGAATACCATCTATTCCTGAAGACTTTCCTGCAGATTGATTGTACATCAATGTTTTTATCTCATCTCCTCCAATCTTAACTGTTGAGCTTCATCTACCTCTAACCTTGGCATAAATAAGTCTTCCATAAATGTCTCCATTTGTGTTGTGTCTTGATTTCCACATTTCTCTGCTTTATACAAATTTTAATAAAATGTCTAAAATATGTCTAATACCTCTACAGGATCTCTGGTTATTTTTGTTGTTATTATAGGCTCCCTAAGTTTGGCAACAACTATTTCCACTTTTGGTTGCCTAAGTCATTGCACTAAAAGTTTTTATTCTTTGGAGTTATTAACAAAAACAGTTGCTTAACAGCAATCTTTCTAAACTCATGCAAGTTATTCAGGTACTCACTTATTTTTTCTTCAGCACTCTGCAATTGTGCTTCCTCTTGTTCAGTGGGATTCTCCTTATTCTGCAATACTTTAACTTTTGTTAGCCCCGCTAAATAATTATGGTTACTTCTTAATCATATCTCTTTTTCTTTTATTTAAACCTATTCTGAAACTCCACTTTCATTTTATCCCCATCACTAGCTATAACATCTGAAAAAAATTATATCTTCCCTTATAACTCTTAAACAATTTCCACTACCCATTACTTACATTCATCTCTTTTTAGCAGGTTGATGGGGAAGCTCCAGTGATTCATTTTTACTTCATTACCCTGCATTTTTATCTTAGTTGTTATCAGTGCATGATATGAAATAGTTATTGTATCCATGCTGAAGCTTTCAATTAAATGTACACTCCCGTGAAATATAATTTCTCTTTAGTCTATCCCAGTTACTGTACCTTGGTCGATAATAAGAAGTTATGTACCTACCATAATGTTCCATGTTAGTTGTCTTCTTCTCGCCTTCTTTCTTGCTGGATGGGTTCGGAGCCGAACCTCGGCCAATACTAAAGCTCGAGAGCTAAATCCACCAGCTCGAGGCTCCCCTATATCCCACAATGCTAGACGGTAACTACTCAGATCTTGTTTGACAGCTAAACCAAGCAGTTCTGGTCTCCACAGTATGGAGAAAAAAGAACCCACCTCTATATAAACCTTAATGTAAGCTACCACAAACATAAAGGGGGGAATAGAGGTGGTAGAACATGTGGGAAGGAAAACTCCAAAGGAAGATCTCAAAAATTTCCTATCGGTCTGTCCAGGCTAGGGGGAAGGAGGGTGGGACACAAGAAAGAAGGCGAGAAGAAGACAACTAACATGGAACGTTATGGTAGGTACATAACTTCTTAATGTTAAGTTGTCAATCTGGCCTTCATTCTTGCTGGATGGAACTGCGTCCCTAGCACCTTATTCTGGGTGGCCTATCGGAACAGACTCTTGAGAACAGTGGAACCAAAGCTGGCACGGTTTCTGGAGGCCATATCCAATTTGTAATGTAAAATGAAGTTATGAGGAGAAGCCCAAGTGGCTGCTGCACAAATGGAATCTATTGGCAGCCTGTCCTGAAAGGCTACAGATGTAGCTAATGCCCTAGTTGAATGAGCTCTAGGTCTTGAAGGCAGTTTTTGATGTCTGATTTCGTAAACGAAGGTAATTAAAGAGGTAAGCCATCTTGAAAGGGATACCTTAGTAACTGGAAGGCCCAATTTCCCTTCCGCATAAGACAGGAAAAGTTGATCAGATTTCCTGAACTATTTAGTCCTGTCTAAATAATATCTAAGTTGGCGGTGAACATCTAGAAAATGTAACTTTTGTTCCGACCTGTTGGAATAGTCAGGAAAGAAGAAGGGGAGATCAATCGTTTGGTTCAGATTTGCCTCAGAGGAAACTTTAGGTAGGAAGGACGGATTAGTCCGGAGGGACACCCTATCTTTGTGGAAAACTAAGTAAGGAGGATGACTGCACAGAGCATGAAGTTCAGATACCCTTCTAGCTGAAGGTATGGCTACTAGAAAAAGTCTTTTTCCATGAGAGCAGTTTAAGAGGGCATGAAGCCGCTGGTTCGAAGGCGGGGAGGATCAAGGATGCCAGAACCAAATTCAAGTCCCATTGAGGTGGAGGATCTTTGATTGGGGGCTTGAGCAGAAAAACACCTCTTAAAAAGGCTTTGCAGTGCTTATGGGACATGATACTGGAGTCTGAGACTCCTACATGAAAATTAGATATAGCAGCTAGTTGTACTCTAATGATAGATGAAGAAGAGCCTAAATTGAAGAGCTCTGCCAGAAAGTCTAGGATAGACTGGATAGGTGCAGTGAAGGGGTCTATATTTTTTGATGCTGCCCAGAAGGAAAAACATTTCCATTTACTATTATAAATCCTCCTGGTAGAAGATTTGTGAGAGGCTATCAGGATGTTCCGGACCGAATGAGAGATTAAGGGAAGCCTGACTAGGGTAGGAATTGGAGAAACCATGCTGTGAGGTTGAGAGAATGAAGGGAGTGGTGCAGCTGGCCCAACTGGTGGGTCAACAGATCTGGCACTGGGTCCAGATGCCAAGGCTGCTCCAACAGGTAATGATGGAGGAATGGAAACCATATCTGTCGAGGCCAGTAAGGGGCAATGAGGATCATTGTAACTCTCAAGGTGATAGCTTTCTGAATTAATTGAGATATCAGTGGAAAAGGGGGAAAGCATACAGAAGTCCTCGGGGCCAATCGTGGACTAGAGCGTCTCTGGTGGGATGACCTGGTAATGGGAAGAGAGTGAAGAAGTCGTGACACTTGCTGTTTTGGGGAGTAGCAAAAAGATCGCAGCAAGGCTGGCCCCATCTTTGGAAGACTTCTTCCAGCACCGATTTCTTCAGAGACCACTCGTGGGGCATGAGAATGGCCCTGCTCAACCTGTCCGCAATCACGTTGGACTTCCCGGGAATGTGCGTTGCTATCAGAAAACGCTGAGAAGAAATCGCCCACTGCCACAGTCTGAGTGCCTCTCGACATAAGGGGTAGGATCTGGTTCCGCCCTGTTTGTTGATCTACCACACTACGGACATGTTGTCCGTCTGAATTGCAATAGTCCCCGTGGGAAGAGAGTCCTCAAGGGCTTGCAACGCTAAAAGCACTGCTCTCATCTCTAAGACATTTATGTGCAAGTGGCACTCGAAAGGTTGCCACGTGCCCTGGACTGTCCTGCCCTGATAATGCCCCCCCACCCGATCAGGGAGGCGTCCGTTGTCACTGTGGTGACTGGGGGAGGAGGAATGAAAGGTCTGCCCTGGAGAACTTGAGGTGATGTGATCCACCAAGACAGGTGATTCTTGCATGATTGAGTTATTAATATGATGTGAGACATCAGGAGCTGTTGGAAGGACCATTGAGTAAACAGCATCCTCATGTGGAAACGAGCTAAGGGGAGAAGGGTGATAGTAGCTGCCATGAGTCCTAATACCTTCAAGACTACCCTGGCTTTGACCTTGTTGCACTGTATTAGAAGGTAAACTTGTTGGATATCAACCTTTGCTCTGTAAGTCTGGCGGAAGGATTGAGTGTGTCTAAGGTGGCGCCTATAAAGGTAATAGACTGACAAGGCGACAAGGCAGATTTTTCGAAATTTATTGAGATGTCTAGAGCTTGGCAAGTTTGGATGGTGAAGTCTTTGGCTAGAAGCAGTTGATGTCTGGTGGTGGCGGTAAGGAGCCAGTCGTCTAAATATGGAAACACCTGGAATCCTTGACGTCTCAAGTGAGCTGCGACCATTGCCATGCATTTGGTAAACACTCGGGGGACTGTAGTGAGACCAAAGGGCAGGGCTCTGAACTGGTAGTGGCTGGCTCCCAGCCTGAAGCGGAGAAACCTCCTGGAGCATCTGTGCATTTTGATATGGTAGTAAGCATCCTGAAGGTCTATCGAGCACATCCAATTGTCCTGATCCATGAAGGGTAGAATAGACTGTAGCGTGACCATCCGGAATTTTGTTTTTTTTTATATAAATGTTTAACTTGCTGAGATCCATTATAGGTCTCCAGTCCCGAATATGGAGTAGATTCCGGATCCTTGCTGGTCTGCTGGGACTGATTGGATAGCTCTTTTTGATAGCAGCTTTGGTATTTCTAGTGCTGCTTGTTCCCTTAGACTGGGTGGAACGTCTGGAAGGGATCCTTTGGGTTGGGAAGGGATGTGAATAAAGGGAATTTTGTAACCCTCGGATATGATTGACTGTACCCATTTGTCTTGGGTGAGGAAAGCCAGGCTTTGGGTACAGTGATAATCTTCCCGACTGCCTCGAAGGTGGACAGCCGGGCAGCTCCTCAGGGATGCTGAAAGGGTTTATCAGAGAAAGTTTCTCTGCTACCCTGGTTTTGCGGACCTCCTCTGCCTCTAGGGCAGCGTCTATTGTTATTTCCCTCTGCCTCTAGAGGGAATCGCATCAGATGAGACTCCCTGAGGTTTACGGAACCACATCTTTCCTCCCCTCTGAGCCTTTGGATAAGGTCTAGAAGGGGTAGAAAAACGGACTCCCATGGCAGAGAGAGTCTTACCGTCAATGTATCCTTCACCTGAGGACCAAACAATGTTGAGCCATCAAAGCCGGAATTGGTGAAGGACGCCTTGAAAGGGTCCGCAAAATTGCAAAGCCGCATCCAGGTGTGTGGCGTCGCTATGCCTGTGCCTGCGGCCCTCGCCCCATCAGCAGCATATGAGATAAGCCGCATGGAGGAGTTAACAATTGAATTCAGGGCTGCCAACTGGGAGTTCATCTTATCTTGCAACCCTTCAGCTGTTGGATCCTGTATAGCCTCAGCCATATCCTTGAGCAAATCTCTCTGGAGATGGGTGAAGTGACACAAGTAGTTCAGCGACCGCACTGAAAAGGTTGCTGACGAAAACTTCCACTTACCATACCTGTCCATGGTCCTAGACTCCTTATTAGGAGGATGGACAGGTACCGAAGGATCAGCTAACTCCTTCTTAGTGGCTGCAGCCACCACCATGGCATCAACAGAGACACCTTTTGATAGAAACTCTTTCTCCTTAGGGGCAGTAATAAATTTTGACGGCCTCCTTGGGGTAGGTTCCACTGAATCAGGCCAAGCCTTCCTTGCCACCACTTCCATAAGGGGGTCAAAGGGAGGGGACACCCAGGAGGTGGAAGGGCGAGAGCCAAACGCCTCAAGGTAAACTGACTTGTCCTCTGAAGGGTTAAGGGTGGGCCAGTTCCCCCCTCTGTTTCAAGATTTCAAGGATATCAGCAAAGGAGACATCTTCAGAAGGGGACCGAGGGGAACCTTCAGATTCCTCCAAGTCAGTGTCAGAGGTGATAGACTCAGGGTAGTCAATGTGCTTCCTCTTGCACTGTCTCTTCCGAGGGGATTCTCCTACCGGATCAGGAGAGGCCTCGGAAGAAGAGAAAATTCCCAATGGGGAAACCTGAGGAGCTGGCTCTCTGCGGTCTGATACAAGGGGATGGGTAGAAATCACCGCAGGCACTGAAGAGGGGGGAGCTGACGAAGCCGACTGTTGGGTAGACACTGGGTCTAACACGCTCCGCATGACCTCGAAGGTTCCCCTATCAGGCAAGGCCGGAGGTCCCCGCTCCGAGGAGACAAGGACCCCCGAGGCCGATGTCGGAGCCGAACTCACCAGCGCCAATGCTCCTAGAGGGAGAACGGGGTCAGACAAGGGTCCGATGCCACTTGCCCCCTCGGAGCAGATGAGGGAAGCTAGGCATCGAGATCCCTCCAACGAGGAAATCAGAGCAGACGATGGAGCCAAAAGGGAAGGTATCGGCTCCGAAGCACTGACAGCCACGGCTCCGATGAGCCCCGGCTCCGAACTCAACGGAGTCAGAGGAGGAATAAAATCAGGGATGGAAATAGCCGCTGACTGTTGAGTAGGGCTATGCAACATTTGGGCCAGTGCCTCGGACTTGAGAAGTCTACTCACCACCCTTTGTAAATCATGGTCGGACAACCTGGAGGACTGAGAGGAATGAGACCTATGGCTCCGTTCTGATAAAAGAGGAGATTCCGGCGCCGAATGGATGGAGCCGATGGAAGGGGACCTAGACCTCTTCTTAGCAGGTGGCTCCGATAAGCCTATCGGAGCCGACTGAGTCTGTCAACCTCGGCTCCATGGTGAGTGATGGAGATTTGAAGCATCGGTTCCAGCCCGATGTCGAAGCCGATCTAATGCTTCAGAAACTGGAGCCGACAGTCTGGAAGTCTTAGCTTCCCGACTGGGTCGGGGGCTTTAACAAGCCACGTAATATTAATTTATTTTGTGTTCCTGCAGGACTCTAGGGCTAAATGCATGGCGCACAGCACAAGAGTCAGAAGTGTGACCGTCTGTCAGAGACATTTTCTGACAGCACGAATCACACTTCTTGAAGCCTGAGACCTTGGAGTCTTTAGACATCCTAACACAGTGTAAAAACACAAGCACAACACACAAACACACCTTTAAACACAATAAAATCCAGTCACACTGAAGGACTAGGGGAAGGAGAGGGAGAGGGCCAAAGGCCTAAAAGTTAAGAAGGGAATAAAAAGGGATATCAGATACTAGAGGGGGACCCAATTAAAACTAATGAAATACTATAAATAAAACTATGGTATAAGGAAAAAAAATAGGGGTTGAAATAGAAGTTTCTAAATAAGAAAACTTACTAACCTGCAGAGCCGGTAGAAGAAGCACGTCGTCAGCTAAGCGGCAAACGAGATCTGAGTAGTTACTGCCTAACATTGTGGGATATAGGGGAGCCTCGAGCCGGTGGAATTAGCTCTTGAGCTTTAGTATTGGCCGAGTCGGAGCCGAGGTTCGGCTCCAAACCCATCCAACAAGAATGAAGGCGAGATTGACAAATTAACATTATGTAAATTCTCTATGAGTTGCTACTGCTGAATTCATGTCTTCCATACCAGAAATGTTTATAATTTTTTTCAGAAATCTACCCTCTTTTGTTATATTTTCCAGTCTAGCTCCTCAGATACATCCTCACTGTTGAAAATCAAATTCTAGTCCCCAGCTATAAGTCATACCCCCTGCTGAAAGCTGATTTTCCCCAAAATGTTCTTAAACTCCATAATAGCAGTTTTAGGTGGAATATAAATGCATGCCAGCATAATCCTCATCCCTTACCAGTAGCCCCTTACTACCACAAATGAACCATTATTATCTTTTTTCCCTCTTCTATCACTACTGGAGCTCCTCAAGCAATTATTATACGTACTCCCCTTTTATTTTGTCCCTGATACTTTGGTGAATATCTGTCCTAAAATCCTTTATCAAATTCACATGCCCATTTCTCCCAAAGTGTGTCTCCTGTAGCATTGCTATTTATACTCTGGATTTTTAATATAACTGAATAACCTTTCCTTTTTTTCTAGACCTTTGTGGCCATTCACATTCCAAAATAATATGTTTAGTTTAGCTATTATTAATAGAAGTTATTATTCCCACCTATTATATATAACAGCTTTTTTAAATATCTATTTCCAGCTAAATCCATTCACAATTAAAAATAAAACATACTACTATGAACGTCAATAAAAGATAATCCAAACTTTAAGGAATGGATTTACTGAGCCTGTCAGAGTGCCACGGTTCCTGTTGCTTTGATATAGTTGTTTCTTGTCATCTCCATTTGAATGTATGTCACATTGTATAAGACTTTTTGTTTTAATGAAAACCCTCAGACAAAAAAAAATATTCACACCCCCAGAACACCCCCAGAACCTATTAACACAAAACTATGTACATCTTCAAATAATAAAGTTTAACCCTCCTGATAGCAGCAATTGTCCCAAATTGACAGCTGCACATATAGGCATAACCTAACCTAAGGTTATCCATGCTAAGATGCATGTTACAGCCTGCCCTCCTACTTCCGCAAATTGCTGTCTGTTCTTGTCTTGTCTTTATCCCCTCCCAGATCAGACTACAAAAAGTTTTACAGATTTACAGCCCCAGTAAAGAGATAATGCAGCTTTCTACAGAAGCAGAGTCAAAGAGGTGGGAATTTTTCAGCCTGAAAAGTTTTATGGCGTCAGTGGGTATGAAATTAAAAAGAGCTATAGGTACCTTGAAGTGTTTGGTTTTCCCTTAGCAAAAAACATTCAGATTTTATAGGCACTGTGATGGAAAAGTAAGACAATTTCCTAATGAAAGTATCATAAGATTTCATTTAGTCCCAGCATGATGTGTACCTGAGGAAGCTGCCTAGACTAGAAATGTTACTGATTAGGTAAAATAACAAAGTCATGCTTTTTTTAATATGTGAAAGCATGGAGATCATACTCAATGAATGGCAATGCACCCCGGGGAAGAGAAATATTGCAGAACAGTGGTGTTAGTTACTGGAAACCTTAAGTTGAATGCAGTCTCTGTGATCACTTAATGATATAAGTAAATTAATTAATTACTTGTTTGCATTTGTTCATTAGGAAAGTCCTGCTGAATATAGCCCATTTTCAGAGGAGGTCTGGGGAGAAGAGAAATAATTAACAACAATCATAACAAGTAATTTCTGTTAGAAGACACAGAATTACACCTGTATTTACTAGATGAAACAGAATCTGTGAATATAATGATGGATTACAGAAGCATAAAAGGTAGTTACTAAGTAAAAAAATGGCAGAGCAGCATTATAAATTCAACATCTTAAAAGTAATTATAATATTAAGTTACACCTGAAATAGACACCAGTGATAAAAAAGGATCATACAAGGCATATAAATTACAGCGGCCTAAAAGTGACAAAAGAGATTAGAATACTTTAGGCTAAAATTTCTGTAACAAAACTTAAAACACATAACGATATTATAATAACTGGAGATTAGGGTGCCTGAGGCTAAATTCTTACACTAAATTTAACTTCAGACTAAAGACACAACAGTTAACAGAAGAGCAAAATGCAAATGCAATTTTCTGCATAAATAACCAACTCAGCACTGCCAGAGGTTTAATATTATCACATTTTTAGGATGTTATGCCTGGTTACCTACACAGGTAGATATAGTAAAGAGAGGTTCAGTTCTTATCTAAATGAAGCAATGGAGAGGATACTGCAAATATAAAAACAGGACCTTATTACAGGTAGTAAGGAGAATGAATGAGCGTGCCCTACATCTAGAGGTTAGAGACAAATTTGGTATTTTAAGGGTACTGGTACTTGGCAATTTGAGGAGACGGGTCTCAAAGAGACATAACCAGGGAGAATTTCAGCACTGGCAGTGTTGGAGGTTGATGAGATGTAAACAAGTTTCACCAGAATGTTGGGGCTTATATACAAAAAGTACAGTTTTGTACCTACCATAAATGTAGATGTTCGAAGATCCACATTGCTGCAGTCCTAACACTTGGGTAATCCGCTGTCCCAGTCGGCCCGAATACCAAAGTATATGGCTGACGTCGGTCAAGGCGCATTAGTCTGACGTCAGGACGTCAGGGTACAAATGCGCATGACCGACGTCATATCCTCAGTCTTTTCTTGCCCCAGATGTCAGAAGACCCAAAAAGGATAAGGCCAAAACCAAAAAACACCAAACACTCCTGCACCAAATATATATATATATACAATATATACAAATTTACAAGAGTATAACCCCACCCACACAACCACCCCTAAACACAGAGGGGAAGGAGGGAGGGTTGGACTGCAGCAATGTGGATCTTCGAACATCTACATTTATGGTAGGTACAAAACTGTACTATGTTCTTCATACCACATTGCTGCAGTCCTAACACTTGGGTAGAATCCCAAAGCAGAAGTAAGGGAGGCTGGCAAATCATAAAGAAACAGGAGCTGTCAACATGCCCTGCAAAATAGCCGTGGCAAAACCAGCCCTAGACTTAGAGTAGAGAGGAAGGTGGTAATGCTTAGAGAAAGTATGCACTGAACTCCAAGTAGCTGCCTCCAAAATATCCTTAGTAGCCACCCCCCTTAGAAATGCTGTTGAAGTGGCAGTAGCCCTAGTGGAATGAGGCCTAATCCCAGCTGGAATCTCCTTGCCATGATGGGAATAACAAAATGCAATGCAAAACCCAATCCACTTAGAAATAGTTTGTTTTGACACAGGCTTGCCCTGAGAACTCAAAGCAAAAGAAACAAACAACTGCTGAGACTGCCTAAAATCCTTAGTCCTGCTTAAATAATAACGCAACTGCCTGTGTACATCTAAAGTGTGCAAAATCTTTTCCCCTTATTTTGGGGATCTGCATAAAAAGTAGGCAAATGAATAGTTTGGTTCAAAGCCACACTAGAAACCACCTTAGGCATAAAGGAAGGATTAGTACGTAATGATACCCTATCCTTATGGAAAATCAAAAAAGGCTCAACCGCCATAAGGGCCTGCAATTCAGAAACCCTTCTTGCAGAAGTAATGGCCAACAAAAAAGCAGTCTTCCATGACAAATATTTCAACTCAGCAGTAGCCACAGGCTCAAAAGGTTGTAGAGTAAGTTTCTCCAACACAAAATTGAGATCCCAAGCAGGAGTAGGAGCTCTACGTGGGGGTCTTATATTCTTTGCCCCTCTAAGAAATTGCTTGAACAAAGGATGAGAAAACAATGGTGGGTCACAATCATAGTGAGCTGAAATTGCTGCAGCATGAATCTTAATGGAAGAGAAAGACAAACCTTTGTCCAATAACTCAGTCAGATATTGAAGAGCCACACTCAAATTAGGCTCAGAAACCTCCAAATTCTTTGCTGCACTCCAAAATAAAAATCTCTTCCATTTTTCATCGTACACTTTCCTTGTACTAGGCCTTCTGGCTTCCATAATCACATTCAAAACTTGTTGAGGAAGTTGAGACCTGCTGTGTTTCAAAACAGAATATGCCAGGCTGTTAGATGAAGAGAGTGAAGCTTGACATTGAGTAGACGACCATCCCTCTGAGACAATAGGTGTGGAATCAAAGGTAAAGGCCATGGAGGCTTCCTTACCAGACTCCTCAGTAATGGGTACCAGTGTTGCCGAGGCCAATCTGGAGCTATTAAAATCATCCTTGGCTTGTCTTGTCTGACCTTTAGGAGTACCTTTGGGAGAAGAGGCAGAGGTGGAAAGGCATACACATGAAGATTTGTCCAACTGAAAGAAAGAGCATCCACTTTCCAAGCTGTGTGATGAAACCTTTTGTGCAAAACTTTGGCAGCTGGTGGTTTAGTGGAGAAGCGAACAGATCTATGTCTGGAGTTCCCCATGACACTGTCAATTTCGAAATACATGAAGATCCAGTTTCCACTGTGGGGATCCATGATTTGTCTGCTTAACACATCTGCTAAGGAGTTCTGTGCTCCCGGCAGAAACCTTGCCTGAAGAGTTAGTTGCAAGCTGAGCGCAGTCTCCCATAAAATCATTGCTTGCCTGCATAGAGGGTAAGAATGTGTTCCCCCTTGTTTGTTGATGTACCACATGACAGTTGTGTTGTCTGTTAGAATCAACACCTGCCCTGGAAGAAGTAACTCCTTGAAAGCCATTAATGCAAACTGGACTGCTAACATCTCCTTCATGTTGATATGTAGATGCTGTAGTCTGGCAGGCCACTTGTCTTGTATCCACTTTCCATTCAGATGAGCTCCCAAGCTATGTCTGAGGCATCTGTCGTTAGAATCTGACTCGCCTCTGGCCGGGTCACAGAGAGTCCCTTGTTTAGGTGACATTCCTGAGCCCACCACAAAAATTCCTTTTGAATGCAAGGTATTATTTGAATGACAGTGTCCAAATCCTGGCAGTGCTGTGTCCATACATTTTGAGATACCACTGCAGCTTCCTCATATGCAGTTTGGCATTGGGAAGCACCAGAATACAAGATGCCATGAACCCTAAGGCTTGAAGGACTGTCCTTGCAGTCAGCCCGGACTGAAGAGATAGTTGATGGAAGTAAAGGGAAAGATTCTTTTGCTTGTCCGGGGTTAAAAAGGCCATCTGGGTTGCTGTATTCAGTCTCACACCCAGAAAGCACATGTCTTGAGAGGGTACTAGACTGGACTTTATTTCGTTCACAGAATACCCCAGGCATCTTAGCACTGCTATCACATATTCCAAATGCTGTAAAAGGTCTTCCTTTTCCTGAGCCAGAATCAGGCAGTCGTCCAAGTAAGGATAGATTTGTATCCCTTTTAGCCTGAAGTAAGCTATCACTGGAGCCAGAACCTTTGTGAATACTCTGGGCGCAGTAGATAAGCCAAAGGGCAATGCAGAGAACTGATAATGGGAATTCCCAGTTCGAAAACGCAGATACTTCCTGCAACTTAGTCTGATAGGTACATGAAGGTAAGCCTCCTTGAGATCTAAAGTTACCATCCAGTGATCCTTGCCCAGCAGAGGTAAAAGCTGTTGTAACGTCAACATTTTGAACTTGGGAATGTCCAGATAAGCGTTGAGGATAGATAAATCCAAAATTGGTCTCCACGTGTTCCCCTTCTTTGGTACTAGGAACAGGCGAGAATAAAATCCTAGGCCCCTTTCTGGCACAGGAACCGGCTGAATGGCCCCTATTTGGAGTAACAGCGAAATTTGCTTGTGAGCCTCTTTTCTTTGTAGAGGAGGAATGTCTGGCATGCCTTTGAAAGGAGGCAAGGTATGGAAATAAAACCTGTAGCCGTGGTGAATGATATCCAATACCCATCTGTCTTGGGTAATTAAAGTCCAATTTTCTTTGAAAAGTGCCAGCCTTCCACCCAAAGGTGCTGCCAGACGAGAAAGCACTGGCAGCTGAAAAGGCAGGTCATTGGGTCTGTTTACGAAAGGACTGACCCCTGCCCTCACCAGAAGACTGAGCAGGTGAACTCCCTGTTCTAGGCCTAAAAGAACCTTGAGCTCTGCCCCTACCACGTCTAGACCTACCCCTAGACTGGGAATCATAAGCAGGATATGTCCATCCCTTAGTGGGCCAATTTCTACTAAACTTCGGAGGCTGAACCTGCAAAAAATCTTTAACAGTCTGCATAGACTTAGCCTTGTCCTCCATTTTCTTTAAAACAGCTTCCACAGGCAAACCAAACAACACGTCAGACTGTAATGGAGCATCCAAAATCCTTGTCTTAACATGCTCAGCTAAATTCTGATCCCTTAGCCAGGCGTGCCTACGAAGAACAGAACCAGTGGCAGCCACCCTCAAAGAGGCCTGCACAGCATCAAAACCACATTGCAAGGAATGCTTACCCACTTGTTCAGACACATGAACTAAATCCTGCAACTCTTTACACTCAATACCTTCCGCCAGAGCATCCACCTTAGACTTCAATTGTGAAAGGAGATAATTTTGATATTTTAACATGTGGAACTGGCAATTCAAAGCCCTCATGGCTAAAGTGGAAGAAGTATACACCTTCTTTCCCCATCTATCCAAAGCCCTTGCCTCTTTATCAGGAGGAACAGGATTTTTAACAACAGAAGCCTTAACACCTTTAGGCCCCTGAGAAACAGTTTCTGGGTCTGCCCTAGGACTCTTAAAAGATACTTATGAGCTTCAGGCACCCTATAATACCTATCTGGTTTAACTGGGGCAGGAGGCAAAGAATCAGGGTTCAGGGAAGCCTCTGCAAAAACATCTTCCACCACATCCAGAACAGGAGGTATAGCTAAAGGCCTATGCTGAGGTAAAACAAAATTCCCTAAGCCTCTTCCTGGAATCAGAGAAATCTTGGCCTTCCCATTTAAAATGCTCCCTCATGGAATGAAGAGTCTCTGAAAAAGAGAAATCCTCAGGAGGAGAAGTCAAAGGAGTAGAATCATCCACATCAGAATCAGAATAAGGAGGATACTCCTGCAAGTCTTCAGTCAAGACTCAGAAGCCTCGAACACTGCTCAAAACTCTCAAGCTCAGGTTCCACCCTAGGCCTCTTATCAGGAGGGGGCATAGAACCTCTAATCATAGTAATCAAATCTTCTGCCATTTTAAGCATATGTTTCTTAGGCAAAGATCCTGAAGAACTAGGAGAGACCCCACTGAAGATAAACCTGGCCTGCCTCTCAAAGAAGCCTTGGAAACAGAAGGGAGGGCCTAACCACCTTAGGAAGAGAGGGAGAACAGCCACCTGAGAAGCCCCTTCAGCCTGGCCTACCTCCTGAGAAGACACATCTTGTAACAGTAAAGTCTCTCCTGAGACTCCAAAGAAACTTCTGGCAGAACCTCCGGCTCCACTGAGCCTTCTAAAGAACCGACGTCCGGGACTGACGGTTCTTCCAACCTAGGCTTTGCTGCTTTGTCCTTGAGCTTTTTGGACGAAGCGGGCGTCGGAGCATCCGACGGCATTTTATAATTACAACGCTTCCCAAAAACTAACCTGGCACAGTCTAACCTTCTCTTTATAGTGCGTTTGTTAAATCTAGCACAAGAGCGACATCCAACAACGTCGTGCTCAGGCCCTAAACAAGGTATACACAAAGTATGGTAATCCCTATGAGGTATCTGTTTCCCACAAGAAATACAGTTATTCACTTTTTCTGACATCCGGTTAAATACTGAGGCAAGAAAAAACCAAAATATTCCCCAACGGGGTACTTAGCCAACTTTGATTCGGTCTGAAACTCCGACTTCAGAAAATTTCAGAACGCCAACCTGCACTCGCAAAACTGCTTCTGCATCGGACCATGCGGCAAAAAAGACTAAGGATATGACGTCGGTCATGCGCATTTGTACCCTGATGTCCTGACGTCAGACTAATGCGCCTTAACCGACGTCAGCCATATACTTTGGTATTCGGGCCGACTGGGACAGCGGATTACCCAAGTGTTAGGACTGCAGCAATGTGGTATGAAGAACATCACTAGGCAGCCTGAATCTTTCATTTATTTTTTTATTTATTCATTTGTTTACCAGGTAAGTGACTTGGTCAACATGGCTCCTTTTTAGCCATAACCTTGAACAGATGGCCAAGGGTAAATGCAATGTGTGTGGATGGTTAAGAGAAGCCAGACAACCTGCAAGATTTTGAGAGGTGAGATGAAACCAGACTACATCCACAAAACTCACACATACATAGGGCAGAGCAAGCAAACTTCACTCATACAATGGCTGGAAATCAGGAATGAAACCTGAAACCAGATATGTGCAGATCCATACAGCCCTAATAACAAAGCAATGGAGCATAATTTTGAGGGCATTTGCAATGAAGCTGCAGATTTTTTTTTTCAAGAATGTCTGAAGGATCTGTGTGTCAGACTCAAGATTATGTTGCAGTGTGATATCTATATTGCAGAATGGATAAAGTGACACCAGTACTATACAGGCCTCTTTGGTCAGGAAACAGGATTTCCTGTAAAAGGCTTTCAATATTATACCGATTTTATTTTGTCCATACGCAATGCATGGGTGTTAAAAAATGCACAGATATGAACAATGCCAAAATATTTTA
Organism: Protopterus annectens; assembly: GCF_019279795.1. NCBI lineage: Eukaryota > Metazoa > Chordata > Ceratodontiformes > Protopteridae > Protopterus > Protopterus annectens. The sequence goes on from NC_056729.1 coordinate 1,628,341,905, forward strand.
AAGTCTGTAGAGTTTCTAAATTAATGCTGAGAGGAAAGGTGTTAACCTAATTAGGATGAAATGGTATAGCCCTTGTACTTCTGCCCAGCACAGGTTTTTCTTATATTCATGGTTAACAGTTTGTCTTGAAGCAGACAAGAAAGGTAGGAAAGATCATTCAGCAACTTAAATTTCAGAAAGTCAGTACAGGGAAGAAAAGTATGGTTCTGATGCAGGAGTATAGGGTAGTTAGTGAAATGGAAGGGAATGGATATATGTATTACATAAGTTAAAAATCCCAAGCATGATTCGTGATTGTAGCACAATATAGTATTACTGGATGATGACAGTAGTTTACTGGAAAAGTACTAATTAGATGAAATCCCAGATGCATTGTTAGTTATTATACAGATGGAGTTTTAATTCCTTTTTAATGAGATATTTCAGCATTATTTACATAAAAGTTGTAGGAAGGCTGTTCTAAAGCTTCCCAGTATATGTAACAAATATGTCACCTGTATCTGTGCTGGGTGTGGATAAAATTACTTTTGTTTATTCTTTCTTGTCTTAGTGGATTTGCTGGTACATGTTTCCTTATCACAAGTGCAAGACCTGAAACTGCATGTCCTGAAACTACAAAAATAAATAAATAAATAAATAAATAAATAACTATGATTAAAATAAAAAAGCTGCAGATTTTAAAACTTGCTGTTACACCATTACTTTCTCAGGAAAAATAAATCCTCCCTGTAGCTCCATATAACTACTTATAGAATACCTCAGCTCCGTGAATCTTATGTCTCAGAGACGAGAGAATACCAAGATGCACTGCAACTCTGTACTTAGTAAATATTCCTCTCAATAAGTACCACTGTTCCAAAGACCACAAATTTAGTCAATCCAATTTCACCAGGGACCTCTTGTACATTTACATGGGAGTGTTTAAATTAAGCACAGAACCCACATGGTTAGACAGAAAATTAAGGACAGAACCCACATGGTTAGAATTGCTGGAGCCATGTCAGACTCCAAACCAGTTACAAGTGGTGTCCTACAAGGCTCAGTCCTGGGACCTCTCTTGTTCGGTATATATTTATCGGAGATACAGGCCAACACGGAAGGACTGTGGCTGACCAAGTTTGCAGATGACTGCAAACTTGGCGCCATAATCGACACTCCAGCCGACACAAGCATCCTCCAAAAGGGCCTCATAGAAACAGACAACTGGTGCCAGAGCCATGGCCTCAAGCTAAACGCCAAAAAGTGTATAGTCATCCCCTTTGGCAAAAACAAAGTGCCCACAAATTACCACATAGGTGGTAATCCATTAAGTACAGAAGAAGTAATTAGGGACCTGGGGACCCAAGTTGATAGCAATCTCTCATTTGACAACCACGTGGCCAAAGTGGTTAGAAAAACATTTTATATGGCCCACCTAATCATGAAGGGATTCACATCTAGATCAGGGGAGGTCATCGTGCCTCTTTACTCATCCCTCATCAGGCCCATAATTGAGTACAATGCCCCTTTTGGGATGTACCTTACCAGACACCTGCAGCAACTGGAAAGACCCAAAAAGTACCTCACCAAGAGGATCAAAGGGCTCAAACAGATGCCATATGCTGCCCAGTTAAAGAAACTCCAGCTCTACTCAGTGGCATACCGCCTGCTCAGAGACGATCTGTGCCTGATGTATAAAGCCATGTCCAACCCGGAATTAGGGGACATGCTGCACCTCAGAAAATCCAAATCCCACCGAGCTACACGCTCGAGAGACTTGAACCTCAGCACTGAAATAAATAGGACATGCTGGAGGGACAGATTCATAACCCAGAGGCTCCCTTCACTCTGGAATAAAATCCCAGTCCAGGTTAGGCAGAGTCCCTCATTGACTCTCTTCAAGAGGAATCTTGATGAGTGGATGGGAGATCGTAGGTTTACCCCGGGTATCACTTCTGTGTCACTGTTAGACAGAGGCACAGTATACTAACCTCGAAAAAAGGCATAGCAAAATTAATTTAAAATGGGTGGCGATAGCCAAACACACTCTGGCTATGCTTATAAATGCCCTAGGGCAGACAGCCTAGTATGAACCTATGAACCTAAGCAAAACTCAGTGATGGCTGTCTTGTACACACTAATCTATGAGCCAAACCTAGAGGAATATATTTAGCATGATACTTAAATTGTAGACAGTCTACTGACTTACTAATAGGTAGCGATGTGATCTATAATTCTGGTCTGCACCAAACTACAAAGTGCCTTTTCAGTTTGTGGTGAGAACACAGAGTACATATGGGAGACTTTGGAATAAGTACATCTACCTTGTTGCATGGTAGGTTTTGTTTGTCATATAATGGTTGGTATGTAGAACCTCCTAATTTCTGATTGCTTTTTGTTGTTATAGCTGTATACAATTAAAGAGACAAAGTTTTAGCACTGAATCCAATAAAAGACTGGGTATTTTAGTCCTGCTAAAGTTTTCCAGCTGACATCACCAAATAACAGACATGTTGGCAATCTAGTGATATTTCCTGCTTCAAATACATTAAAACACACATTTTGTCTTGGTAACAGTAAGAAAAACATGCTGAGTTTGTATAGTCATACTTCCAATATTGAAAAAGGCCTCCACAATGAAGCAGACATAGCAACAAAGTGAAATGCTGAATCATTTACATATTGGAAAACTGTAGTAATACTATGGTCATTCATCTCATTTACATATATGGCAAAAAGCAAAGGGCCAAGCATGACCCCTGACTCCTGAAGCATGCAAGTGGGTTGTAAGAATACAGGTGACTGCAGATATGGTGAACTGCATATTGAAATGCAGTCAGTATGTAACTGCTGATTATGTGGAATTCAATACCTCCCTCAAGTGTCAGTGACAAATTGTCTGGAGCTTTAAGTGTAAGGACTGCACTGATTTGAAGAAGACACTTTTGTTCATGTAAAATGAAGTCACAGTTTATCTGGGCATTTTTCCTTACTTCAGAAAGCTAGTGCAGAGGATTAAGGCTGTGAGCTGTGAAACGTTTGATTCCCTCATCCACCAAGTGCCTACTGTGTGACACTAAGCAAGTCACTTGACCAGACAGTGCTTCAAGGTTGAGTCAAAAAAAGGTCCACAAAGATCAGTGTTCTACCTCTGTCAAATAAAAATAAACAAATAAATAAATAAAATAATTGGCCATGGTGGTTCATTGCCATCGCTACCTTTGACACTATTATGAATAGACACCTCAGTGCCAGTCTACAGGGGTGCAGGTTTAGGTGGCAGTAAGGTTGTTCAGACTTTTGATGTATTAAGTTTATGCTCTAAAAAGGACAGTTTCTCCAGCACTAGGAGTTGCGTACCTCATGCAGCAATCAAAAGAGGTCTGGACATACAGGAGTGTGACAAACTGCAGATATACGGTGAGGAAAGTTGTATACACACCACATTTCTTTTTTTGTTCTCAAATTTTTTTTTATTTTTTCAAATACATTTGAATGAATTCCATAGTATCTATACATAACATCTTAAATAACTAAGTACACTGTGCTCTGCCAGGGCTGAAAATAATTGGTTTGTTTTTTGGGGGGATTAAGAAGAAGTTTGATGTTAGTGAACCAAGTTTCGGCTAGTTATTTTGGGTAAGGGTTTGCAGTTCACTAAGGATAGAGGGCAGCACATATGAGGATAGTGTCATCTGCATATTGTACTATTGAGGCAGTGGGAGAGGATGAAGAGATCTGATTAGTAAATAGAGAGAACAGCAATGGGCCAAGGATGGATCCTTGAGGGACTCCTATGGTTACTGGTAACAGGGGGGACAATTGGTCCTGCCATAGGACTGCTTGCTGACAGGCAGATAAGTAGCTGTTGAACCATGACATAGAGGAGGGACTTATATTTAGGGTGGATAGGGTATAAAGAAGCAGGCTGTGGCTTACCATGTCAAAGGCTTTTGATAGGTCTAAGAATATGGAAGAAACAAATAGACCCTTGTTTCTGTGGTGGTTAACTATGTTGGTGAATGATAGTAGTGCTGTTGTGGTGCTATGGGAAGGTCTAAAGCCATGCTGGGATGTGGAGAGTAGGGTGTTATTTTTGAGATGCAGTATTAGTTGAGTATGAACAACTATTTCTAATATTTAGGATAAAGGTGATAGGATTGCTATTGAACAACAGTTGGTGAGCTCTAAGCAGTTGCCTCCTTTGTGCAGTGGAATTATATATGATGTTTTCCATGAGGTGGGGACTTTGCATTCTGAGAGAGATCTGTTTATAGGAATAGAGACAGGATACACTATAGATTCAGCTGAGATCCGAAGGAAGTCTGCTGGCAGCTTATCAGCTGCTAGAGTGGTTGTTTTAAGTTTACCAAGGAGTTTCGATATTGATTTGGTGGATAAAGAGTGGAGGTGAAAACTGGAGCTATTGTTCTGTATATTGGGGTGGGTTGGGGTAGTTATTGGTGAGGGGCTGCTAGTACTATTTTGGGCATTGGCAAGGGTCTGGACTGTTTCAGTAAAGAATTTGTTAAACTGAGTAGGAATGTTTTCATGGTTATTTGGAAGCACAGGGGTTGTAGTCATGGACTTTCCTGGATGCAATATACCATTTATTGTGACCCAGACTTTTTGTGGGTTGTGAGCATATTTTTCTTGCATGCTTGTATAGTAGCTGGATTTGTCTAGTTTGATTTGTTTTTGGCTTTGTTACATAGTTTTGTCTCAAAGTAGTGGTTTTGTTTTTCTGATATTGAATCCAGGCCTTGTCCCTTTCTTTCATTATAGTTTTAGTATATTTTCTTAGCCATGGGGCATAGCTAGTTTTTATTCTAATGGTTCTAGGGGGTGCATGATGGTTTAAGATTTTTATGAAGGTTGTGTTAAAGTACTCAACGGCATCGTCTAGAGGCGGAAGTTTTAGGGGGGGGGGTCCAGTTACAGTGTTTTAGAGTATTGATGAGATCAGTAGCTATAAAGGTTTTTTTGTTTCTAACTACTCCGAGGATAGTTTGGTTAATGGTTTGGAATCTGTTACTAATTAGGTAGGTTGGATAATGGTCACTTAGGGTATCTGGAAGACAACCAGATTGCTGTGCAAGAGTGGGGTCAGATACCAGGATCTAGTCTAAGATGGACTGGCGTTTGGAAGTTATGTCAATTCGAGTGGGAGTGGTTATAGTTTGGGTAAACCTGTGGAGGTTGATGAAGGCAGAGGGGTTATGGCTGGACTAGTGAAGCCAGTCAATACTGAAGTCTCCTAATAGTATGGTTTCATGTGGAAGGGAGTTGGAGGTCCAATTAAGCAGGCTTTCCATTACAGTGATGTTATTGCCTGGTGGTATATAGCCACCTGCAATAATTATATGTTTGTTGGAACTTATTTTTAATTTGGCAAGGATTAGTTCTACATCTCTGAATTAATGGGTATTGTAATCTAGTGGTTCTAAGGTAAGAAGATTTTGGAATAATACTGCAACACCTCCGCCCTTTTTCTCTGATCTGTCTCTTCAGATAATGTTGTAACCCGGGGCAGTAATCTCATTCTTGTGATGTTGTGGTTTGAGCCATGTTTCAGTTAACACAGCGATATCTGGTTTGTATAGAGCTAGTAGGACATGAAGGTCATGAATACTTCTTACATTAATGTTTAAGAAGAGGAGAGCTGAGGTAGGTCTGTGGTGTAGGGGATTTAGCTGATTTAAGTTTAGGCTGACTGATGTTTTGAGTCCTGGATTGGGATGTATATCACCACTGCAAGTGAGTTTATGGAGTAGGTATAGATAGAGTATGGTCAATTTGTGAATTATTTTAGTTTGTCTTTGAGAAGAGAGGGGGCTAGTTTTGATTTTCAGTTTAATGTGTGAGTAAGAGAAGGGTAGGGGGAGGTAAGGTCACATGGTGATATAGGGAAGTTTTTTTAGTTTGGTGGTGTTGGTGGTGGAATCAGTTTGCCAAGGGGATGGGGTGTGGTTATGAAGCTGTGTGTGATAGGAGGACAGGATGGAAAGTAGGAGTAGGTGAAGATTATTAATGGGGTAGAGAATGATGTTTCTAGTAGTCATGTTGGATATGTGTAACCCATGTTATCTAGTTTCAGAAAGAATGTGTTAATTGCAAAGGTATTATCTATGAATGAGTGAGATTGGTGTTGTATTAAAGGTGCAGTATTAGGTGTATGTGGGAGTTTGTTGTTAAGACGGGTTAAGAGATTTGAAGTGATAGGTGGATGAGAGTGTAAGACTTGCTAATGGGAGTTGTCTGTAGCTACAAGTTGAAGTGATGTCAAGAACTTAGGAGCTATATAAACATCAGGTAATGCTGGGTATACAGCTACAGAAAAGTGATAGAGAGTATGGCCAGTGCAAGGGCTATCATTTTCTGAGTTAGGGAGCTGCAGTATGGCCAGGAAGTATTGGTCAGGTAATTGGTATCCTCTAGTTAAGAGAGGGTAGCAGAGATAGTGAGTTAGTAAATATGGGGGGGGGGATACTTGCTACTTTATCTGTAATGATGTTCTTGACTATGGATAAGGTGAAGGGAATTATATATTGTCAATTTATTTGTACTATGTTCAGATATGCATATTTACTGCAGTTAAAATATTAATTATAGGTAATAGTTATTGGTTATAGGGTGGTGCGTATAGAGAGGAGGTAGAGGAGGTAGGGATCCTATGTTGGAGGCAGGAAGTAGGCTAGAGTGTTTGTGAGGAACAGGAAGGGAAGGGGTCTTTGGGTAGGAGGAAACAGGTGTTTAGGTATAAAGGAAATGATATGGAGGTGGGTGCGAAGGGAGCAAAGTGAGCCCAAGTGTAGCGAGGGCGAACAGAGCGAGGTTGCACCCACAGCAACTGTAAGAAACAATCAATACCTTAACATAAAACAAATTATCAACAGTGAAACGGATGAAAGGGGTGGGGGTAGGCTAAGAGGAAGAAGGTTTGCAGCTGTTGCCCCTGGGGTATGCACTTTAGCTGACTGTAACAGATTTTAACAGGGCATAACAGTAGTCACTAAAGCTGGCACCTACACTACACATGTGGCAACAACAACGTTCCTGGAGTTAAACCTGAGGCTGCAATCTATTTTTGGATGATTGCTGGTTAGAATTTTCTTTGCTTTTAGCTGGAGTGAGAGGATTCCGTGCTCACACAAGTGGGGGTGGGGGGACCCAAAGCAATCAGGTGCGCAGTGGCTCTAAAAGTTGCAAAGAAGACAAACGGAAAGAATGTAAGACTAAAAGCAATAAAATAAGGACATCAAAATAAGCACAGCCATCATAAATATTGTACAGAAAGCAGAGCAAGTGAACATAGCCTATTAGAAGTCATCGAAAGAAATACATTCAGACTCTACAACCAGTCTTATTCAGCAGCAGTCAGTAAAACTAGCTAGAATATCCTATTACTAGACAATATTGCAACTATGTAGCAGTTTCACCAGTTTACCATAAATATCATTCTGCACTTTGCAATGTATGTTTAACTTACAGAAACAGAATATACAGTAGCAGCAGTGTAACTAGTTGGAATATACTATTACCAGACAGTATGGCAACAATGTAGCAGTTTCATAGGTTTACCATAAATATCATTCAGCACTTTACAATGTGTGTTTAACCTACAGAAACAGAGTATTCAGTGGCAGCAGTGTAACCAGGTGGAACATACTATTACCAGACAATATTGCAACAATGCAGCAGTTTCACCAGTTTACCATACATATCATTCAGCACTTAAAAGAGAAAGAGAGTATTTCTACCTCAGCAATATTAATCAGAGCAGACATGTCCAACCTGCGGCCCTCAGAGCTCTTCCATGCAGCCCTCGACCTCTAACTGCAACACCTGTGTATGCATGCCCCAAACCACTTTTTTTGTTTTGTGTTTTTCGCTCCCGTGACCTGTAACTCTAACATCCGTGTGCACATGCGCCAAAGCACCCTTCTAGTTTTGATTTTTTTTTGTGCCAAAGAAGGGTCAGTGTGTTTAAGCCATTATTTTGCACCGAAGAATCAGTGTGTGTGTTCTCGCTGAAGAGGGACTCCTGTATGGATTTGCCACCATTGCCTTTGAAAGGGACAGCACTTACCTGTGTTAATAGGTAAGTATGAAGTGAGTGAGTGCATGCATGAAAGCAGAATGTTTGTGTGCGTGAAAGTAGAGGGTGTGTGTGTATGTGTGCATGACAGAGAGACAGAGAGAGAGACATGCACAAAGAAGCTAACGGCGATCAGTCTACCTACTGAACACAAACAAGTTAGCTCACAAATATATCGTACATTAAAAGTACACTTTCATTAAATTGTGACTTTCCTAACAGGGAGAGTGTTGTATTGAATATGAAATCATACCTCAACTGTATGGATTTTTGAAAAATATCTGGATTTTTGCCTCATCTTTCAATTTGTGGCTTTTGCTTAGGAAATAAAAGTAGTCATCCAAGGTAATGCAGTTTCAGGGAGTAAGAATGAGACAGCAGCCTAGGGTTAATGGGTCAGTAGTGGACTAACTATGTGGGACTGTAGCATATAAAGTTGTATTGTTTTTTTTCTGACAAAAAAAAAGTACCCAGTACTGTTTTGTTATTGATGGGATCTAAGCAGTGGTAGATTGGACAACAGTAAGCATAGCTTTGGTGGATCATCAATACTGGCAAATCAGGTGGCCACAATGTCATTTTTTAAATGCTGGGAGTTTTAGTGTGTATGTGTGTGCTTATGTGTTGGGAGCGCTACAACAATAGATGATTATTAAAGACAGAGACTTACAGACTGTGGAGAATATGTTTCTTTGTTTCAATACCTGATACTTGGGTACTAGGCATGCCAAAAATAGATTTTTTAAGACACAGCTTCTTGCCATTTACAGTGGATGGATATTTATATCTAATGGACAATGCTAGCAGTATGAGTGTAGGCATGTGGGGTTCTGAAGGATGCCAAGTCTACCACTGCCAATGTCTTGTAAAGTGACCTGGAAATAGATATTGGGATGTTACTGAAAAAATGCAGTAAGTGGGCTTAGAAATATAGTTTAATTAAAAAAGTGCACTTGCAATTTACAGGCCATAATTTAATTTATTTCAGGTAGTCCAGATCCTGGTAGAGTGTACACCATTAGACTTAATTAGGGAGAGCTGTCATTCTGGGGAAATAAGCAGCCCTAGTTTCAGTGAAAGCTCTGTGGTTGTTTGCAGGTAGGAAGTTGCAGGATGTGGATGCAATGTGTTTTATTTATTATTTTTAATGCATTTGTCATTTCAAAGCATGATTTTCTTTGTTGCGAAACAAGGCAGGATTGAATGAGCCATATAATGCTTAACTGACAATGATGGGAAAGAAACATTATAAGTGATGTATAATGCAGCTACAGTTGTTTCAATTGTGTCTGTGATGCATAACTATTTTTGGGCCTGTGTCTCACTTTTATTATTTGCTTTGTCCAGATTTCTTGCTCTAAGTTTGAGAGGTATGGTTCCATACTAAATCAGAAGGTTGTATTTACCTTGGAAGACTTTTCAGCATAATTATGAGAAACAGAGCCTTATTAATATATCTGCTTCTTTCCAATATAAACTGCCATGTAAACTTGCAAATAACTTTCTTATTAAGCTAATTTAATTCTTTTGGAATTGACAGGTATGCTTCATTGATTCGGACGTAAGCAAAGAGTCTTAATGTGACTTTGATTTCTTGCAGCAATCTGTGGTTTACTTATCACAATAACTGTTCTGTGTTTCTGGGTGTGTAATCAATTTAACAGTTTTAAAGATGTTTTCCAAAAATAAATAAATACATAATAAATAAAAAAATAATCCTCTCTGCACTTTGAGCTACTGACAAAGTCTGGGAATTTGTTTGTCTGTGAATAACTTCTGCACCAATTAAAATGTCTACATGTCAAATGGCTTTAGATTGGAGGGAAGTTATATGTTTACTCCAGTATGTAGTATGAGCATAGAGAGTTTATGGATTTCTTATTGATTTACTTTTTGCTGAGCAGTTGTTTGTTGATTTATTCATGGTCCTTTTGGTGGTGGGAAATTGGATGGATGAATACACCTCTGTTATGATTTGTTTTCAGATATTTTGACTTCCAGACAATTTAATTCAGTGAGTGTGTGTCATGTGATTACTGAGTTCGCCTATTTTACAAGTAGGGGCTCCGTGTGTGTGTGTGTGTGTGTGTGTGTGTGTGTGTGTGTGTGTGTGTGTGTGTGTGTGTGTGTGTGTGTGTGTGTGTGTGTGTGTGTGTGTGTGTGTGTGTGTGTGTGTGTGTGTGTGTGTAAGAGAGAGAGATTTGATATGTATACTGAATATATTTTTGCAAACGGAATTCTTAGTTAAATAGGCCCCTCTTCTTGGGCAAGTAGACTTGAGTAACCAATATTAGATCTTAGCCATCCAGCTAGGAAAGGTTAGTATGTGGATTTTCCATCTGGTATGCTACTTACTCAAGGAGTACATTTATGGCTATCCATCCAGCCATCCAGTTGTCGTGTTGCTGAACTACATTGTTTGATAATGAGAGGAAATTTTTACAGATGTTGAAGGTTTTTGTGTCAAGAACCTGTCCATACAAAGTGACTTGTTTATGTTGCAGTGAAGGCTGTGGTCTTTGTAGTGAGCATTTTAAATATAACCAGTATTTCTGAGGTAGAGGAAGTCTCTTAAGGCAGGATCTTTCTTAGCCTGGAAAGCAAGCCAGTGATGAAATTTATAGGGGCCAGTGAGAGACAGAGGAAAGCAAGAAGCTTTTTAGTCTGTTTGGATAACTAAGTGAACTTAGTCCTTTGACCGTTTTTGTCAGAAATGGTTGTAGTCTTTCTTTTGGCAGGGTGTTTTGCTGAGGCACATGCCAAAAGGGGCATTGCACTCAATAATGGCTCTTGTAAAGGAAGAATACAGGGATGTTATGACCTCCTTGTCCCTGGATGAGATACCCTTACTAATGAAGCAGGCCATGTAAAAAGCTTTCCGTACAATGGAGAAAACGTGGTGGTCAAAAGTCAGGTTTCTATCAACCTGGGTGCCCAAGCACCTCACGACTGATTGCGTGCTTTCAACATTGTTATTAATGTGATAATTTGTGGGGACATAATTCTCCTCAAAGGGGATGATGATGCATCTTTGTGGCATTTAGCTTGAGGCCATGTTTCTGCTACCAGTTATTTGTTTGGGTCAGACCCTCTTGTAGCTTATTCAGCATTGTTTTATTAAGACAGTAATGTGAATTCCTTACTTCATTGCAAATTTGTTGGCTTATTTATGTGGATTATAGTATTGTAGGACTGCTAATGTTGATATTTTATGTAGTTGGACTTCTGGAGTGGTTTTGTCCAGTGGAAAATGCTAGTGCTGTAGTAAATATCTGTTTATTTGTAAAAAAATAAAATGCATTAACTAAGATGTTAGAGTTAACTGTTAGATTAGAGAATTAGAATTAGAACGAGAATTAGAATTTTAAGGCAAATATTAGGCATTTATTACATTTATTCATTGTTCAAATGCACCTACAGTACAGCCAGGAAGTCGACTTTGCTCTCCCGCGGCAGTGAAAGAGTTAACTATATGATATATTTTATATGCGGCCCCAAGACAATTTCTGTTCACTCAATTTGGCCCCAGCAAGCCAAAAGTTTGGACAACCCTGATTTAGAGGAACTCTGAATCAGGTTTAGTGAAACTGGGAGCAAGCAAAAATGCAGTGGTCTTTTATTTGTAGTTTCAAAAATATCAAACATACAGTTAAAATCTCCTCCTAATATTAAGTTGCCTTTACAATTACTGGAAATGAAATCCAAGTGTATTTTAACAGTTCCTATTCCAATGCTTGGGAAGCAGTATAGATTGGCTAAGGTAAATATTCTGTAATTATATTTAACTATTACTAATGCCATAAGGCCTTCTTTATATTCGTACTTATAAATGATTTCTGGGTTAATCACATTTGTTTTCCATAAAATTGTTACCCCTTTTGTCTTTGTCTTATAAGTGGATTGTACCAATATCATATATTCCTTAGGATTCCAATTGTAATTATCATTTGTTTTGAAATGAGTTTCTTGAAGGAAGACAATTTGTGCTTTGTTCATTTTTAAATATCTCCACATCAAATTTCTGTATAAAATATCACAATGTCTATTTCTCCTGCATTTCCATAAACACACCCACTATTACCCCCTCATATATCTGGATTCTTCCATCACATTTTGCCACTTGTCACAATGCAGAAATGTGAAAAAAAATGCAGAAAGAATTAACTGCGACTAATAATAATTAAAATAACAAAAAGCAACATTCAAAAAATATAAATATAAGGAGCAGTTAGCTGTTATAACACTGATGAATAAAAGGAGAGGATGCTTTATAAAACTGCCTCAGAGTTGTGAATATCTTTCATTTGTTTCCCCCCTTTAAACTGAAAATAAAGTAGTAAACAGAAATGAAAATACCTGAAAACTATTCTTAGCAGTAATTGTAAGAAATAAATATAGAGAAAAAAACTACCTCTCACAGAACAAAACTACTCACTAAGAGGGAACAAAGAGTACAGACAGTCTCACATTAGTCAGACTACCCTGTCAATCAGCAGTTTTTAAGAAAGCATTTTTAGATTAGGTCCAGCCCACTGAAACAATCTTACAACACATGTAAACAAAATTAAACCCTAGAACAATTTAAAAGATCCCTTAAGGACTCCTTACTCTAAGAAACCAAGTGCTCTTGCCTCTGTGGTACTGGTTAAACGTACAGATATTTTTTCTCCACACAATATAACTTTCTGAAAGGACATTATCTTAAAACAGTGAGCAACTATCCCAAAATACTTGCATATGAATTCATTCTCTTCACTTGTATATTTTCTAAATACTCTTTAATGATTTCTTAACCTACTTGTTTTTACTATGTACAGTACATTGTATTACTTGATTTTATACAATGTATTCTGACAGTCTGTAATATCAGATTAACCTACTTGTTTTACTATGTACAGTACATTGCATTACTTGATTTTGTACTATGTATTCTGACAATCTGTAATATCACAGTAACGTACTTGTTTTACTATGTACAGTACATTGCATTACTTGATTTTGTACTATGCATTCTGACATTCTGTAATATCACATTAACCTACTTGTTTTTACTATGTACAGTACATTGCATTACTTGATTTTGTACAATGTATTCTGATAGTCTGTAATATCACATTAACCTTGTTTTTACTATGTACAGTACATTGCATTACATGATTTTGTGCTATGTATTCTGACAGTCTGTAATATCGCATTAACCTACTTGTTTTTACTATGTACAGTACATTGCATTACATGATTTTGTGCTATGTATTCTGACAGTCTGTAATATCGCATTAACCTACTTGTTTTTACTATGTGCAGTACATTGCATTACTTGATTTTGTACTATGTATTCTGGCAGTCTGTAATATCACATTAACCTGCTTGTTTTTAATATGTACAGTACATTGCATTACTTGATTTTGTACTATGTATTCTGACAGTCTGTAATATCATATTAACCTACTTGTTTTACTATGTACAGTACATTACATTACCTAATTTAGTACTAAGTGTTCTGACAGTCTGTAATACATTAACCTACTTGTTTTTACTATGTACAGTACACTGCATTACTTAGCTGCGGTGGTGGTGTTGCAGTAGTGTTGTCACCTCACAGTAAGACGTTGTCCTGTTCGATTCTCAGCTAAAGCGTCTTCTGTGTGGAGACATGCGTGAATGGGCGTACATTCGTTGAAGGTTGTGCATCAGGGCTGGCAATTCGGCATGTAAAAATCTACTGCCAATCATTAATAGAACGGAGTTTCGCTGTGACAAACCCTAACCGGGAAAAGCCGAAAGATACAACAGTAGATTGCATTACTTGATTTTGTATGATGTATTCTGACAGTCTGTAATATCACATTAACCTACATGTTTTTACTATGTACAGTACATTGCATTACTTGATTATGTACTATGTATTCTGACAGTCTGTAATATCACATTAAACTCTACAACAAGAGGAGAAAGCTACTACATGACAGAGCAAAATCCCTAAAAGGGAAGGCATCTCTGATCAATACTAGCAAAAAACTACGATCACTCATAAAATCATCCAAGGCCAACTTTGAGAGAAAAATCGCTAATGACACAAAAGACAATCATAAAGCCTTCTTTAGCTATGTTAGAAACCTGGGTGGAAACTCCCAGATATGCTCAGAATTAGTCCAAAATGATAAAAAAATCACTGAACCCACAGACATTGCCAACATACTGGCAGACAGGTTCAGTGCAAATTTCTCCCCTCCCTCCCCAAAAGGAGAAATATCTATCCCACCAGAGTCTAGCCTCCCAAACATCTCAGATGCCCAGGTGAGAGCTGCTCTCTAAAGCAAAAACACAGCATCAATGGGACTGGATGGTGTCCCTGGCTGTGTGCTACCTAACTCAATGAGGAACTAAACCCACACATAAGGCTGCTGTTTAATCTTAGCCTTACTACAGGATACACTCCAAAGAATGGCGTAAGGCAACTGTGGTCCCACTCCACAAAGGCGGTGCTTCTACGGACCCTGGAAATTACCGCCCCATAAGCTTGACGAGCCTTGTCTGCAAAGCTATGGAGAGGATCATAATGGAACTCATAAATAAAGACATTGGGGACCTACAGACACTGGATCCTACCCAATTTGGCTTTGTCAAGGGCAGATCCTGCCTCTTGAACTTGGTCGACTTTTGAAACAGTCACTAAGGCCATTGATGAGGGTAAGGCAGTTCACACAGCCTACCTTGACCTAGCAAAAGCGTTGGACACAATACCCCACTCGGGCATCATAGAAAAGCTCACCAGCTTAGATGTAAACCCATATGTCGCAAGATGGGTTGCAAACTGGCTCAAGGACAGAACACACAGGGTTAGAGTTGCTGGTGCCATGTCAGACTCTAAGCCGGTCACGGCGGTGTCCCACAGGGCTCAGTCCTGGGCCCCTCTTGTTCGGCATTTATTTTTCTGAAGTGCAGGCAAACATGGGGATTGTGGCTGACAAAATTTGCAGATGACTGCAAACTGGGCACCATAATTGACACTCCATCAGACACAGACATCCTCCAGAAAGGTCTCATAGAAATGGATAACTGGTGCCAGAGCCATGGCCTTAAGCTAAATGCCAAAAATGTATAGTCATACCCTTTGGGAAAAACAAGGTAACCCCTAATTACCACATAGGTGGTAATCCATTAAACACAGAAGAAGTTATCAGGGACCTGGGGACCCAAGTTGACAGTAACCTCTCTTTGACACTCACATTGCCAAAGTGGTTAGGAAGACCTTCTACATTGCCCACCTGATCATGAAGGGATTCACATCCAGATCAGGAGAGGTCATTGTACCCTGTACTCTTCACTTATCAGACCAATGATTGAGTACAACGCCCATTCGAATGTACCTTACCCGACACCTGCAGCAGTTGGAAAGACCCCAAAAGTTCCTCACCAAAAGGATAAAGGCTCAAACATATGTCATACGATGCCCGACTGAAGAAACTCCAGCTCTATTCAGTCGCATACCGTCTGCTCAGAGGTGATCTGTGCCTGACATACAAGGCCATGTCCAACCCGAATTAATGGACATGCTCCACCTCAAAAATCCAAATCCACCAGAGCCACGAGAGCAAGAGACTTAAACCTCAACACGGATATAAATAGGATGTGCTGGAGGGACAGATTCATCACCCAGAGATTCCCTACACTATGGAACAGAATCCCAGTCCATGTGAGGCAGAGCCCCTCACTGACTCTGTTCAAGAGAAATCTTGACGAGTGGATGGGAGATCGTAGGTTTACCCCGGGAATCATCTCTGTATCACTGCTGGAAAGAGGCACAGCAAACTAATGGGTATAGTATTCTCATCCTAAGGGGTGGTGAAAGCCACACACACTCTGGCTAGGCTTATAAATGCCCTAGGGCAGATAGCCTAGTATGAACCTATGAACCTATGAACCTACATGTTTTTACTATGTACAGTACATTGCATTACTTGATTATGTACTATGTATTCTGACAGTCTGTAATATCACATTAGCCTACATGCTTTTACTATGTACAGTACATTGCATTGCTTGATTTTGTACTATCTATTCTGACAATCTGTAATATCACAGTAACCTACCTGTTTTACTATGGACAGTACATTGCATTGCTTGATTTTGTACTATCTATTCTGACAGTCTGTAATATCACATTAACCTACTTGTTTTTACTATGTACAGTACATATCATTACTTGATTTTGTACAATGTATTCTGGCAATCTGTAATATCACATTAACCTACATGTTTTTACTATGTACAGTACATTGCATTACTTGATTTTGTACTATGTATTCTGACAATCTGTAATATCACAGTAACCTACTTGTTTTACTATGTACAGTACATTGCATTACTTGATTTTATTCTATGTATTCTGACAGTCTGTAATATCACATTAACTTACTTGTTTTTACTATGTACAGTACATTGCATTACTTGATTTTGTACTATGCATTCTGACAGTCTGTAATATCACATTACCCTACTTGTTTTACTATGTGCAGTACATTGCATTACTTGATTTTGTACTATGTATTCTGACAGTCTGTAATACCACATTAACCTAAATGTTTTTACTATGTACAGTACATTGCATTGCTTGATTTTGTACTATGTATTCTGACAATCTGTAATATCACAGTAATCTACTTGTTTTACTATGTACAGTACATTGCATTACTTGATTTTGTACTATGTATTCTGACAGTCTGTAATATCACAATAACCTACATGCTGTTACTATGTAAAGTACATTGCATTACTTGATTCTGAACTATGTATTCTGACAGATTGCAATATCACATTAACCTACTTGTTTTTACTATGACCAGTACACTGCATTACTTGATTTTGTACTATGTATTCTGACAATCTGTAATATCACATTAATCTGCTTGTTTTTACTATGTACAATACATTGCATTACTTAGATGCGGTGGTGGTGCTGCAGTAGCATTGTGACCTCACAGTAAGACGTCCTGTTCAATTGTCTGCAAAAGCGTCTTCTGTGTGGAGACATGCGTGAATGGGCGTACATTTGTTGAAGGTTGTGCGTCAGCGCTGGCAACTCGGCACGTAAAAATCTACTGCCAATCATTAGTAGACTGGAGTTTCGCTGTGATGAACCCTAACCGGGAAAAGCCGAAAGATACAACAACAGTACATTGCATTACTTGATTCTGTACGATGTACTCTGACAGTCTGTAATATCACATTAACCTACATGTTTTTACTATGTACAGTACATTGCATTACTTGATTTTGTACTATGTATTCTGGCAGTCTGTAATATCACAATAACCTACATGCTGTTACTATGTACAGTACATTGCATTACTTGACTTTGTACTATGTATTCTGACAATCTGTAATATCACATTAACCTACATGTTGTTACTATGTACAGTACACTGCATTACTTGATTTTGTACTATGTATTCTGACAGTCTGTAATATCACATTAACCTACTTGTTTTTACTATGTACAGTACATATCATTACTTGATTTTGTACAATGTATTCTGACAATCTGTAATATCACATTAACCTACATGTTTTTACTATGTACAGTACAATGTATTACTTGATTTTGCACTATGTATTCTGACAGTCTGTAATATCACATTAACCTACTTGTTTTACTATGTACAGTACATTGCATTACTTGATTTTGAACTATGTATTCTGACAGTCTGCAATATCACATTAACCTACTTGTTTTTACTATGACCAGTACATTGCATTACTTGATTTTGTACTATGTATTCTGACAATCTGTAATATCACATTAATCTACTTGTTTTTACTACGTACAGTACATTGCATTACTTAGATGTGGTGGTGGTGCTGCAGTAGCATTGTGACCTCACAGTAAGACGTCCTGTTCGATTGTCTGCTAAAGCGTCTTCTGTGTGGAGACATGCGTCAATGGGCGTACATTCGTTGAAGGTTGTGCGTCAGGGCTGGCAACTCGGCACGTAAAAATCTACTGCCAATCATTAGTAGACCGAAGTTTCACTGTGACGAACCCTAACCGGGAAAAGCCGAAAGATACAACAACAGTACATTGCATTACTTGAGTTTGTACGATGTATTCTGACAGTCTGTAATATCACATTAACCTACATGTTTTTACTATGTACAGTACATTGCATTATTTGATTTTGTACTATGTATTCTGACAGTCTGTAATATTACAATAACCTACATGCTGAATAACCTACATGCTGTTACTATGTACAGTACATTGCATTACTTGATTTTGTACTATGTATTCTGACAATCTGTAATATCACAGTAACCTACTTGTTTTGCTATGTACAGTACATTGCATTACTTGATTTTATTCTATGTATTCTGACAGTCTGTAATATCATATTAACTTACTTGTTTTTACTATGTACAGTACATTGCATTACTTAATTTTGTACTATGCATTCTGACAGTCTGTAATATCACATTAACCTACTTGTTTTACTATGTACAGTACATTGCATTACTTGATTTTGTACTATGTATTCTGACAGTCTGTAATACCACATTAACCTAAATATTTTTACTATGTACAGTACATTGCATTGCTTGATTTTGTACTATGCATTCTGACAATCTGTAATATCACAGTAACCTACTTGTTTTACTATGTATAGTACATTGCATTACTTGAGTTTGTACTATGTATTCTGACAGTCTGTAATATCACAATAACCTACATGCTGTTACTATGTACAGTACATTGCATTACTTGATTTTGAACTATGTATTCTGACAGTCTGCAATATCACATTAACTTACTTGTTTTTACTATGACCAGTACATTGCATTACTTGATTTTGTACTATGTATTCTGACAATCTGTAATATCACATTAACCTACATGTTTTTAGTATGTACAGTACATTGCATTACTTGATTTTGTACTATGAATTCTGACAGTCTGTAATATCACATTAACTTACTTGTTTTTACTATGTACAGTACATTGCATTACTTGATTTTGTACTATGCATTCTGACAGTCTGTAATATCACATTACCCTACTTGTTTTGATTTTGTACTATGTATTCTGACAGTCTGTAATACCACATTAACCTAAATGTTTGATTTTGTACTATGTATTCTGACAATCTGTAATATCACAGTAATCTACTTGTTTTACTATGTACAGTACATTGCATTACTTGATTTTGTACTATGTATTCTGACAGTCGAACTATGTATTCTGACAGATTGCAATATCACATTAACCTACTTGTTTTTACTATGACCAGTACACTGCATTACTTGATTTTGTACTATGTATTCTGACAATCTGTAATATCACATTAATCTGCTTGTTTTACTATGTACAATACATTGCACTGATCTGGTGGTGGTGTGTGCTAGTATTGTTGTGACACACAGTAAGGCGTCCTGTTCAATTGCGATGTACTCTGACAGTCTGTAATATCACATTAACCTACATGTTTTTACTATGTACAGTACATTGCATTACTTGATTTTGTACTATGTATTCTGGCAGTCTGTAATATCACAATAACCTACATGCTGTTACTATGTACAGTACATTGCATTACTTGACTTTGTACTATGTATTCTGACAATCTGTAATATCACATTAACCTACATGTTGTTACTATGTACAGTACACTGCATTACTTGATTTTGTACTATGTATTCTGACAGTCTGTAATATCACATTAACCTACTTGTTTTTACTATGTACAGTACATATCATTACTTGATTTTGTACAATGTATTCTGACAATCTGTAATATCACATTAACCTACATGTTTTTACTATGTACAGTACAATGTATTACTTGATTTTGCACTATGTATTCTGACAGTCTGTAATATCACATTAACCTACTTGTTTTACTATGTACAGTACATTGCATTACTTGATTTTGAACTATGTATTCTGACAGTCTGCAATATCACATTAACCTACTTGTTTTTACTATGACCAGTACATTGCATTACTTGATTTTGTACTATGTATTCTGACAATCTGTAATATCACATTAATCTACTTGTTTTACTCATTACAGTACATTGCATTACTTAGATGTGGTGGTGGTGCTGCAGTAGCATTGTGACCTCACAAAGCGTCCTGTGTTCGATTGTCTGCTAAAGCGTCTTCTGTGTGGAGACATCGTCATCATGATACATTCGCTTGAAGGTTGTGTCAGGGCTGGCAACTCGCACGAAAAATCTACTGCCAATCATTAGTAGACGAAGTTTCACGATACAACAACAGTACATTGCATTACTTGAGTTTGTACGATGTATTCTGACAGTCTGTAATATCACATTAACCTACATGTTTTTACTATGCACAGTACATTGCATTATTTGATTTTGTACTATGTATTCTGACAGTCTGTAATATTACAATAACCTACATGCTGAATAACCTACATGCTGTTACTATGTACAGTACATTGCATTACTTGATTTTGTACTATGTATTCTGACAATCTGTAATATCACAGTAACCTACTTGTTTTGCTATGTACAGTACATTGCATTACTTGATTTTATTCTATGTATTCTGACAGTCTGTAATATCATATTAACTTACTTGTTTTTACTATGTACAGTACATTGCATTACTTAATTTTGTACTATGCATTCTGACAGTCTGTAATATCACATTAACCTACTTGTTTTACTATGTACAGTACATTGCATTACTTGATTTTGTACTATGTATTCTGACAGTCTGTAATACCACATTAACCTAAATATTTTTACTATGTACAGTACATTGCATTGCTTGATTTTGTACTATGCATTCTGACAATCTGTAATATCACAGTAACCTACTTGTTTTACTATGTATAGTACATTGCATTACTTGAGTTTGTACTATGTATTCTGACAGTCTGTAATATCACAATAACCTACATGCTGTTACTATGTACAGTACATTGCATTACTTGATTTTGAACTATGTATTCTGACAGTCTGCAATATCACATTAACTTACTTGTTTTTACTATGACCAGTACATTGCATTACTTGATTTTGTACTATGTATTCTGACAATCTGTAATATCACATTAACCTACATGTTTTTAGTATGTACAGTACATTGCATTACTTGATTTTGTACTATGAATTCTGACAGTCTGTAATATCACATTAACCTACATGTTTTTACAATGTACAGTGTATTGCATTACTTGATTTTGTACTATGTATTCTGACAATCTGTAATATCACAGTAACCTACTTGTTTTACTATGGGCAGTACATTGCATTGCTTGATTTTGTACTATCTATTCTGACAGTCTGTAATATCACATTAACCTACTTGTTTTTACTATGTACAGTACATATCATTACTTGATTTTGTATGATGTATTCTGACAATCTGTAATATCACATTAACCTACATGTTTTTACTATGTACAGTACATTGCATTACTTGATTTTGTACTATGTATTCTGACAATCTGTAATATCACATTAACCTACTTGGTTTTACTATGTACAGTACATTGCATTACACAGTAACCTACTTGTTTTACTATGGACAGTACATTGCATTGCTTGATTTTGTACTATCTATTCTGACAGTCTGTAATATCACATTAACCTACTTGTTTTTACTATGTAGAGTACATATCATTACTTGATTTTGTACGATGTATTCTGACAATCTGTAATATCACATTAACCTACATGTTTTTACTATGTACAGTACATTGCATTACTTGATTTTGTACTATGTATTCTGACAATCTGTAATATCACAGTAACCTACTTGTTTTACTATGTACAGTACATTGCATTACTTGATTTTGTACTATGTATTCATACAGTCTGTAATATCACATTAACCTACTTCTTTTTATTATGTACAGTACACTGCATTACTTGATTTTGTACTATGTATTCTGACAATCTGTAATATCACATTGACCTACTTGATTTTACTATGTACAGTACATTGCATTACTTAACTGCGGTGGTGGTGCTGTGGTAGCATTGTCGCCTCACAGTAAGACGTTGTCCTGTTTGATTCTCAGCTAAAGCGTCTTCTGTGTGGAGACATGCGTGCGTCAGGGCTGGCAACTGGCACGTAAAATCTACTGCCAATCATTAGTAGAGAAAGATACAACAGTACATTGCATTACTTGATTTTATATGATGTATTCTGACAGACTGTAATATCACATTAACGTACATGTTTTTACTATGTACAGTACATTGCATTACTTGATTATGTACTATGTATTCTGACAATCTGTAATATCACATTAACCTACTTGTTTTACTATGGACAGTACATTGCATTACTTGATTTTGTACTATGTATTCAGACAGTCTGTAATATCACATTAACCTACTTGTTTTACTATGTACAGTACATTGCAATACTTGATTCTGTATGATGTATTCTGACAATCTGTAATATCACATTAACCTACATGTTTTTACTATGTACAGTACATTGCATTACTTGATTTTGTACTATGTATTCTGACAGTCTGTAATATCACATTAACCTACTTGTTTTTACTACAGTACATTGCATTACTTGATTTTGTACTATGTATTCTGACAATCTGTAATATCACATTAATCTACATGTTTTTACTATGTACAGTACATTGCATTACTTGATTTTGTACTATGTATTCTGACAATTCTGACAGTCTGTAATATCGCATTAACCTACTTGTTTTTACTATGTGCAGTACACTGCATTACTTGATTTTGTACTATGTATTCCGACAGTCTGTAATATCACATTAACCTACTTGTTTTACTATGACATTAACCTACTTGTTTTTGTACAGTACATTACATTACTTCATTTTTTGATTTTGTATATTGTATTACTGTAAATCTGTATTATCACATATGTTTATGTTTTTTACTGTGTGCACATGTACATTGCATTACTTTATGTATGTATATATATTACTGACCATTTGTTATATCACATGTTTGTTACAGTATGTTACAACATTTTGCATTACTTGATTTATGTATTATATATTCTGACAATCCTTAATATCATTAACTTGTTTTATTATGTTTTAGTATGTACAGTACATTTGATTTTTGTACTATGTATTGTTGACAATCCATAATATCACATACATTAACCTTTTTTTTACTATGTACAGTACATTGTATTACTTGATTTTGTACTATGTATTCTGACAGTCTGTAATATCACATTAATCTACAATACATATAATAAATATTAATATCAATACGCCTGTACATAATAAAAAATATAAAACAGATAGGTGTAATGAACTGAATACATAGTACAAAATCAAGTAATGCAATCTGTAATATCACTTTAATCTACATGTTTTTACTATGTACAGTACATTGCATTACTTGATTTTGTACTATGTATTCTGAGAATCTGTAATATATCTAATCTCACCATCACATTTACTTTTGTTTTTTTATGTACAGTACATTGCATTACGTAGCTGCGTGGGTGGTGCTGCAGCAGCGTTGTCACCTCACAGTAAGACGTTGTCCTGTTCGATTCTCAGCTAAAGCGTATTCTGTGTGGAGACATGCGTGAATGGGATACATTCGTTAAAGGTTGTGCGTCAGGGCTGGCAACTGGGCACGTAAAAATCTACTGCCAATCATTAGTAGACCGGAGTTTCGCTGTGACGAACCCTAACCGGGAAAAGCCGAAAGATACAACAGTACATTGCATTACTTGATTTTGTATGATGTATTCTGACAGACTGTAATATCACATTAACGTACATGTTTTACTATGTACAGTACATTGCATTACTTGATTTTGTACTATGTATTCTGACAATCTGTAATATCACAGTAACCTACATGTTTTTACTATTTACAGGGCATTGCATTACTTGATGTTTTACTATGTATTCTGACAGTCTGTAATATCATATTAACCTACATGTTTTTACTATGTACAGTACATTGCATTACTTGATTTTGTACTATGTATTCTGACAATCTGTAATATCACATTAACCTACTTGTTTTACTATGGACAGTACATTGCATTACTTGATTTTGTACTATGTATTCAGACAGTCTGTAATATCACATTGACCTACTTGTTTTACTATGTATAGTACATTGCATTACTTGATTTTATACAATGTATTCTGACAGTCTGTAATATCACATTAACCTACTTGATTTTACTATGTACAGTACATTGCATTACTTGATTTTGTACTATGTATTCTGACAGTCCATAATATCACATTAACGTACTTGTTTTTACCATGTACAGTACATTGCATTACTTGATTTTGTACTATGTATTTTGACAGTCTGCAATATCACATTAATATACATGTTTTTACTATGTACAGTACATTGCATTACTTGATTTTGTACTAGGTATTCTGACAATCTGTAATATCACATTAACCTACTTGTTTTTACTATGTACAGTACATTGCATTACTTGATTTTGTACTATGTATTCTGACAATCTGTAATATCACATTAATCTACATGTTTTTACTATGTACAGCACATTGCATTACTTGATTTTGTACTATGTATTCTGACAATCTGTAATATCACATTAACCTACTTGTTTTTACTATGTACAGTACATTGCATTACTTAGCTGTGGTGGTGGTGCTGCAGTAGCGTTGTCACCTCACAGTAAGATGTTGTCCTGTTCGATTCTCAGCTAAAGCATCTTCTGTGTGGAGACATATGTGAATGGGCGTACATTCGTTGAAGGTTGTGCATCAGGGCTGGCAACTCGGCACGTAAAAATCTACTGCCAAACATTAGTAGACCGGAGTTTCACTGTGACGAACCCTAACTGGGAAAAACCGAAAGATACAACAGTACATTGCATTACTTGATTTTGTACGATGTATTCTGACAGTCTGTAATATCAGATTAACCTACATGTTTTTACTATGTACAGTACATTGCATTACTTGATTTTGTACTATGTATTCTGACAGTCTGTAATATCACATTAACCTACTTGTTTTACTACATACAATACATTGCATTACTTGATTTTGCAATATGTATTCAGACAATCTGTAATATGACATTAACCTACTTGTTTTTACTTTGTACAGTACATATCATTAGTTGATTTTGTACGATGTATTCTGACAATCTGTAATATCACATTAACCTACATGTTTTTACTGTGTACAGTACATTGCATTACTTGATTTTGTACTATGTATTCTGACCATTTGTAATATCACCTTAACCTACATGTTTTTACAACGTATGTTACAATGCATTACTTGATTTTGCACTATGTATTCTGACAATCTGTAATATCACATTAACCTACTTGTTTTATTATGTACAGTACATTGCATTACTTGATTTTGTACGATGTATTCTGACAATCCATAATATCACATTAACCTACACGTTTTTTACTATGTACAGTACATTGCATTACTTGATTTTGTACTATGTATTCAGACAGTCTGTAATATCACATTAACCTACTTGTTTTTACTATGTACAGTACATTGTATTACTTGATTTTGTACTATGTATTCTGACAGTCTGTAATATCACATTAACCTACTTGTTTTTACTATGTACAGTACATTGCATTACTTGATTTTGTACTATGTATTCTGACAATCTGTAATATCACTTTAATCTACATGTTTTTACTATGTACAGTACATTGCATTACTTGATTTTGTACTATGTATTCTGACAATCTGTAATATCACATTGACCTACTTGTTTTTACTATGTACAGTACATTGCATTACGTAGCTGCGGTGGTGGTGCTGCAGCAGCGTTGTCACCTCACAGTAAGACGTTGTCCTGTTCGATTCTCAGCTAAAGCGTATTCTGTGTGGAGACATGCGTGAATGGCCGTACATTCGTTGAAGGTTGTGCGTCACAGCAGGTAACTCGGCACGTAAAAATCTACTGCCAATCATTAGTAGACCAGAGTTTCGCTGTGACGAACCCTAACCGGGAAAAGCCGAAAGATGCAACAACAGTACATTGCATAACTTGATTTTGTACGATGTATTCTGACAGTCTGTAATATCACATTAACCTACATGTTTTACTATGTACAGTACATTGCATTACTTGATTTTGTACTATGTATTCTGACAATCTGTAATATCACAGTAACCTACATGTTTTTACTATTTACAGGGCATTGCATTACTTGATGTTTTACTATGTATTCTGACAGTCTGTAATATCATATTAACCTACATGTTTTTACTATGTACAGTACATTGCATTACTTGATTTTGTACTATGTATTCTGACAATCTGTAATATCACAGTAACGTACTTGTTTTACTATGTACAGTACATTGCATTACTTGATTTTGGACTATGTATTCAGACAGTCTGTAATATCACATTGACCTACTTGTTTTTACTATGTATAGTACATTGCATTACTTGATTTTATACAATGTATTCTGACAGTCTGTAATATCACATTAACCTACTTGATTTTACTATGTACAGTACATTGCATTACTTGATTTTGTACTATGTATTCTGACAGTCCATAATATCACATTAACGTACTTGTTTTTACCATGTACAGTACATTGCATTACTTGATTTTGTACTATGTATTTTGACAGTCTGCAATATCACATTAATATACATGTTTTTACTATGTACAGTACATTGCATTACTTGATTTTGTACTAGGTATTCTGACAATCTGTAATATCACATTAACCTACTTGTTTTTACTATGTACAGTACATTGCATTACTTGATTTTGTACTATGTATTCAGACAGTCTGTAATATCACATTAACCTACTTGTTTTTACTATGTACAGTACACTGCATTACTTGATTTTGTACTATGTATTCTGACAATCTGTAATATCACATTAACCTACTTGTTTTTACTATGTATAGTACATTGCATTACTTAACTGCGGTGGTGGTGCTGCGGTAGCGTTGTCGCCTCACAGTAAGACGTTCTGTTTGATTCTCAGCTAAAGCGTCTTCTGTGTGGAGACATGCGTGAATTGGCGTACATTCGTTGAAGGTTGTGCGTCAGGGTTGGCAACTGGGCACGTAAAAATCTACTGCCAATCATTAGTAGACTAACCGGGAAAAGCAGAAAGATATAACAATAGTACATTGCATTACTTGATTTTGTACGATGTATTCTGACAGTCTGTAATATCACATTAACCTACTTGTTTTTACTATGTACAGTACATTGTATTACTTGATTTTGTACTATGTATTCTAACAATCTGTAATATCACATTAACCTACTAGTTTTTACTATGTACAGTACATTGCATTACTTGATTGTGTACTATGTATTCTGACAATCTGTAATATCGCATTAACCTACTTGTTTTACTATGTACAGTACATTGCATTACTTGATTTTGTACTATGTATTTTGACAGTCTGTAATGTCACATTAACCTACTTGTTTTTACTATGTACAGTACATTGCATTACTTGATTCTGTACTATGTATTCTGACAGTCTGTAATATTACATTAACCTACTTGTTTTTACTATGTACAGTACATTGCATTACTTGATTTTGTACTATGTATTCTGACAATCTGTAATATCACATTAACCTACTTGTTTTTACTATGTACAGTACATTGCATTACTTGATTTTGTACTATGTATTCAGACAGTCTGTAATATCACATTAACCTACATGTTTTTACTATGTACAGTACATTGTATTACTTAACTGCGGTGGTGGTGCTGTGGTAGCGTTGTCGCCTCACAGTAAGACGTTTTCTTGTTCGACTCTCAGCTAAAGCGTCTTCTGTGTGGAGACATGCGTGAGTGGGCGTACATTCGTTGAAGGTTGTGCGTCAGGGCTGGCAACTGGGCACGTAAAAATCTACTGCCAATCATTAGTAGACCGGAGCTTCGCTGTGATGAACCCTAACCGGGAAAAGCCGAAAGATACAACAACAGTACATTGCATTACTTGATTTTGTACGACGTATTCTGACAATCTGTAATATCACATTAACCTACTTGTTTTACTATGTACAGTACATTGCATTAGTTGATTTTGTACTATGTATTCTGACAATCTGTAATATCACATTAACCTACTTGTTTTTACTATGTACAGTACATTGCATTACGTGATTGTGTACTATGTATTCTGACAGTCTGTAATATCAGATTAACCTACTTGTTTTTACTATGTACAGTACACTGCATTACTTGAGTTTGTATATTGTATTATTTGATTTTTTTGTACCTTTGTACTTGAGTTGTGACTGAACAGTCAGTGGGCCAACTCATTCACCCAGTGATCAAACTGTTAAATACATAAATAAATAAATGATCTGAACATTAGCAAATGCATCCAAAATATATGCTCATAAAATTGGAATGTCCTGGAAATTGCTCAATATTTTGGAGCACAGTCAGGTTCTTGTCATTTGCATAAACAATGTCAAATTGTTTTTAAAGGGTAAAACAATGGGTTACAATGGATATAATTCAGCTCAATGCATTGGTGTGTTTTGGAACTACAATTACCACGTAACATACTATCACAGTTTTGTACGTGCTTTTAATAGTTAATATTTTCTTTCAAAGTGCTAACTGTAACTGTGGCTTTACTACACATTCCAAGTTTAAACAAACAGGTGTTAATATCGGTTAGATTTTATAACATGCAATATTTCCACTTCAAAGCTTTATGTATACAAGTTTTACAGCGTCCACACCTGCTTTGTTAGGTGGATTTCAACTCTTTGAAAAGCAGCTGTTTCGGGTCTCTCAGTAGTAAACAGTAACTTGCCTTGGTCTGACTCTGATAACTACATTTCCCACCTCCAAATTTAAAAAAAATAATCTCACTCTGTATATATAAATACAATACAATGTGTGTATGTATGTATATATGTATATGGATCTATGTTAGATTATCAAAGTTCCAAATTGTTGAAATTCATAAGGCTGAGACCATATGATCGATGTTTTGGAACTTCTAACTTTAAGGGAAAATAATTAAAAGCAAAAATATTCTATTTTTAATGATTTTGCAGGGGGACAAGCCACCCTGCACCCCCACACCCTCTGCTAATTAAATATACTAACACCAAGATAGCATTATATTGCAGAAAAGGGTAAATTTCCCGCTTCTCACTGTATCGCAAATGTTTGAAATTTCAAAATTTCGATCATATGGTTCCAACTATATGACTTTCGAAGTTTTAAAACTTTGATAATCTGACAGGGATATATATATATATATATATATATATATATATATATATATATATATATATATATATATATATATATATTCACTTTATAATCTCAAAGTACTGAAATATCAAATTTCAGTATCTCGAGACTATAAAGCCAAAAAACCAAAACACACAGACACCCCAAAACCACAAAAGTCAAAATAGCAAATGTAAACACACCATACATCACACAAGGCATAAACCAGACTCTCCACATTACAACAAACAAACAAAACAAACACAACAATACAAATAAATAAACCTACCCTACATCTAAGCAGGGGGGGCAAGCCCCCCACACCCCTGCTACTTATATATACTAACTCCGAGGTTGCACCAAACAGAAAAAAGACAGTAAAGTCACCACTACACACTCTAAGTCCCCTCGCACACACAGATCACAAATGTACAAACACCACCACTTTCAACAATTACACACTCATACTCTTACCTAGCCACCTTAACCCACACCTAAAACTTCTGAACACACTCACATACACTCAAATCCCTACCCAAATCCCTTAAAAAAATATTCACTTACACGAATCTCCAACCATATCCATATTCGATATTTCAGTATTTCGAGATTATAAAGTGAATCAATACATACAGATATATATATATATATATATATACACACACACACACACACTGAGAACTGCAGGGAAAGAAGCTGAAAAAAACAAGTAAAACCTATAAGAATGATCCTGAGTGGAGCTATGTACTGAAGAGGCTAAACAGATAAATTTTAGCACGTTTGTTTTTTAATAAGTAAATCTTCATCAAAAATAAAGTGCATGACCAGCTGTAGTATTATATATAATATAAGTGGACGATCAGAAAAAAATGCCAAATTTATGACAAAGAGGAATAAACAGTAACAAAGAAAGTTAAAGGTAGCAACAGGTAATTAGTTACATCATACTGTGGGTGGCACTCAAGGTTATCTGTACCACTTGAGTACTTTATGTTAAGATTTTCATTGAGCCCTGGGAATGTTGGCATTAAGCTGAAGTTGTAATTTGAGTACTTTGACATCTAGAAGAGTGCTGGTGTCCCCAATAAAATTTTTTACTCCTATATAAAAAGCTGTGCACTGTACATAAACACCACCATAAACAACATTGGAGGTACTACAGTTAAATTGATCATTGAAGCAGATTGTGTGTTGGCAGTGTTTGAATGTGAAATGCGTGCATGTAAGTATGTGTTGGCAGGCTATAAAAGTGTTGCAGGGGTTAGTGCCCCTAGTGGTGGTGGGGCTGGAGCAGTTGGACTAGGGTTTCAGTTTGTTTGAAAGTCGAAGGAGAGTTCTGGTCATTTTAAAATGGAAGGAGGGCTTTTCGCCCAGGGTAGAGAGGAGTTCTGTATCAGTTTTTATCAGGAACAAGTATTTGCAAAGATTGTCCCTAATAGGGTACATATTCAAGCTGATGGGGAGTGGGAAGCTGGACACAAAGTCTTGGGAGTTAGGTTCATGGCCCTTTGGCGTGTAGCCGTGTTTAAAGATGGGGTGAACTTGTTGTGTCTGGCTTGGCTTACTTCTTGGGTGAGCCATTCTAGCAAATCCTTGGGGTAGTGCCTGGCCAGAAAAAGCTCCTATAGAAAATGGAACTCGGACTTGAACACAGAGGCTTCACTAATGATCCAGGAAAGCTAGACCACCTGTCCTTTGACTACATTGGCTTTCATGAACTGGAGGTGCTGGCTGGAGTATTCGAGGAAGTTGTTCCTGAAAGTTTTTTGTGCAGTGGATGGAGGACTGGAAGGTCATGGCCACCTTATTCAGGGTGATTTCCATGTCTAGGAATTGGGCTTGAGTGCCTATGTGGGGCATGGTGAATTTCAGGAATTGGATGCTGTTACCAGGTCCTTAATAAAAGCATACAGTTTGCTTGGGGTACCCTGAAATAGAAATAAAATGCCATGTAAAGCAGAGTTTTGCTGAATCCTGGAGGGTGGGTCAGGGTTTAGGCTTCCCAAGCGCTGAGTACAAGATTGGCGTAGGCTGGGGCCATTTTGGAGCCTATGGCTGTGCCTTTTTGATGGTGGTGAATGCGGTCATTAAAATAGAAGAAATCATTCTCAAGTACGACCTCTATCAGTTGGCAAATGGTACTGATTTTGTCTCCATTCAGGGAGGTGTATTTATTCAAGTAAGATTTGGTAAGATGGAGACTTTCTTGATGAGGGACTTGTGGATAGGGATTCAATTTCCATGGTTACTAGTAGGTGATCGGAGGCAGTGAGTTAGTATTTATGGAGCTCATTTTTAGAAGAGCCAAGAGTTCTGTAAGTAAAACTGGGTAGCCTGGACTATGGGGTTGAGGATGGTGTTGAGGTAGTGGGAGATGTTCTCTGTTTTGGTTCTTTTGCAGGAGACAATGTGCCGGAGAGGGGGATAGCTTGTGTGTTTGTGGACTTTATGTATCCCAAATAATTTTACCAGGTTAGGATGGTCCACAGAAAGAAATTGAAATGCTAAGTCAATTATACTGTCATTAAGTAAGAAAGACAGTAACAAAGAATTAATGTTTTTAAACTTTTGTTACACTTCTTGTATAGAGGCAGTTTTGTAAAATTCATCATTGATCAAGTAATTTTCTATTTTATTAACATACTCTACTTGGTTCATGAGCACAAGTCCTGCACCTTCATCGGCTTTCATGCTGCATAGCACATGGTTGTTGCTTAGTTTGTCCAGGGCTTTAAGTTCCTGTTTATTGAAGTTGTGCCATTTCATTTTGTTTTCATTGGACAGCACTGTTCTAATTTCTTGGTTGCACACTGCTAGGTAGCTGCTGAAGGTGCCGTAGAGGGCTAAATTATAAAGGCTTCTAGATTTTAGGGGATGGTTGTCCTATGTTTGAGACAACTGATCATCAAGAAGGCGTTTCAGACACAGTTTCCTTATGTAGAAACATAGATCAAGGAGGATGTCTGCAAGCTGCGCATGTTGTGCCAGGATGAAGGTGAAGCCATTTAGCAGTACTTGGAGGTGAGTATCCAAGGACTGGGACAAGGAAAGGTTAAAGATTGAGCAAGTACAGTTACATGGCTCCTCGGGAGGAGGAGGGCTGGGAGTCACTGCTTGTTCTATGTATATGGAGTTACCTAAAATCAGTGAAATGTCGGCAACACTAACAACACTACATTGACACATTAAAAACAATAAAAAAATATTGGCATGCTTTTGCACACGCTCCAAGAAATAACCCAAAAACATGCACCCCCCCATACCCCCTGCTATTTATTTATTCCGTCTCCAAGATCACACAAACCCCATGGAAAGGGCACATTCCCAAACCTCAGGGATTGTTGATCTTGCCCACCTGTCAACCATCTAGTTTGTTGACCAAAGATGCAGACAAAACAGAAGTTGACAAAACAAAGTTTTGCTTAATTTAAGACAGTGTGTGTGTGTGTGTGTGTGTGTGTGTGTGTGTGTGTGTGTGTGTGTGTGTGTGTGTGTGTGTGTGTGTGTGTGTGTGTCTATCTAAAGAGATAAACAGTGGTTGGTGGCAACTGGTACTACCTTATAGTCTTGGCAGAAGGGGGCATAGCTAGTAAACCTGTTCCACCCTTCCCCAGGAGTGTCTGTGTTGTCTGTGTATTTGTATATAAATCAAATATCAAAGTGTGTGCATGTCAGCTACTTGGGGAGAGACACAAACCACTGGCTGGACAGAGAGGTTGCTGGAGGTTTTGGCTTGACCACTTGGCTGAGATATGAACCCTATAGCTGTGCCAGTAGGGAGTCTTATTGGGGATCTGGAGAGAGAGCCCCAGACTAACTGTGATCTATGTGTGCTCCTAAGGGAAATTGTAATATACTGTGTGTGCACTTGTCATCCTCCCAATATGCATGTCCCTCACTGGTGCTAGTGGTGAGGATTGAGGCTCCTTGATTACTGGGCCAGTGCAGGGGGAGTCACATATTAACTGTTTGGCAGTGGTGGGATACCCACAGTGCATATTAATTAGTTGATAGTGGTGAGTTAGCCACATTGCATATTAATTGGCTTGTAGTGGTGTAGATATTAATTCCTGTAGCCTGTGTACAGTTTTCACTGAAGGTGTTTTGTACTCTAAATAAGCCATGCAGTGAACATTCAGAGTTCATATCACAATTATTTTATTTCTTTTGTTAGCTTAGTTAGTCAGGGAGAGCAGGCAAGCATGTCAGCAGAGGAGTATGGCAAGCTGACAAGGAGCTAGCTGGCTGAGATATGCCAGGCTAAAGGACTGGTGCATGCCAATCTGACTAAGACAGATATGATTGCAGCTTTAGTCACAGCTGCATCAGAGAATAGCAACCAGGAGGACAATCAGACTGGCCGTGGGGATATACAACTCTCAGAGAATGGCCAGCTCAAACTTTCACAGAGGACTTAAAAATCCATCTAGAGTTAAAGAGACTTGAGCTAGAGGCCAAGCATTTGGAAACAGAGGCAGCAGAGAGACTGAGGTGTCTAGAGATTGAGGAAAATGAGAAACTGCTATGTCTGGAAGCTGAGGAGAATGAGAGGCAGAGGCAACATGAAAATGAGATGCTGACTCTTCACCAGAGTCTTGGAGGTAATGAAGAAGGGAGTAACCAAACCCCAGAAGCAACAAAGGTAAGCAAATTTCTTCCACAATTTACAAAGGAGGATAATTTTGATAGTTTCATTCATATTTGAGAGGGTGTGTAAACACTATGATGTTGACCAAGGGCTCCTGTTACGGTTTCTGAACCCCTTACTCCATGGTAAAGCTGTAACTATTCTTTCCAAACTGACTGATAATGACTGCTTAAATTATAATGTTGTAAAGAACTATTTGCCAGAATTTCTTAAGTTAACACCTGAAGCTTATAGGAAAAGGTTTTGTGAGCATAGACACAAGGCAGATGAAAGTGTGTGTGAATATGTTGCTGAACTAAGCACTTATTTTCATAGGTAGGTGGATTTCAGGTCAACACTTTTGAAGGGCTGCCAGACCTTTTGGTGAGAGAACAAGCACTTAGCACTTTGCCTGAGGACATGAGGATCTGGTTAGCTGATAGGCAATGTACTATTGCAGATGAGTTGGGGAAGAAGGGAGACCTATACCTAGTAAGCAGGGCATCAATACACAGGAAAGGGACACCCAGTGCTGCTCATGGATCTAATGGAACCCATGGTGGGCAGTCCAAACTGCCCCAGCAGAGTCTGTCAGTAGCAGGGGAAAACACTAGTCCAGGTACACATCCAGGACCTAGGGTTAAATGTTTTAAATGCAACCAGTGGGACCATGTAGCATATTGATGTCCACGGAGGCAAGGTAAGGAACAAAGGGTGGGAGAGCCAGTAAGTGGCCAGTAAGTGGGAATGACAAAATGCCAACAGTAGGCTGTCTTGACACAACAAGGGTACCAAACTACCACCCTGCAGAAGTCCTGATAGGGAATGATTTTGGTAATGCAGTACTGTGTGCTCATGCAGTTACATGCAGTCAGGCTTGGAGACAAGCATGTGGGTCTGGTAGC
This sequence comes from Protopterus annectens, assembly GCF_019279795.1. NCBI lineage: Eukaryota > Metazoa > Chordata > Ceratodontiformes > Protopteridae > Protopterus > Protopterus annectens. The sequence continues at coordinate 1,628,376,741 of NC_056729.1, forward strand.
CTGGAGGAGACACAAACAAACCGCACACTTGCAGCCAGGACTGGTGAAGTGGCTACTTCAGGGAGGAAGCTACCCTGTAGCAGTTAGACTGAAAATGAGCCACAGCTGCTTGCAGGTACTGATGTTCCATTGGACAGAGTGACTGCAAGGGCAGAGGTGAGTAGTAGTACCCAGTCTGACAGTGAGGGAGATGTTGTCAGAGGGTACCAGACTTCCCCTAGAAGGGGAGCTGGGAAGGGTTACAAAGACAGAGTTGAGACAGGCTCAGCTCTCAGAACCTATATTACAAGGCCTAGGAGAGCTAGCTAGTGAGGCACCTGATTTTCAAGGGGAGGGGAATCTGTATACTGGGACAAAAGGTTACTGTATAGAGAGTGGAGCCCTGAGGGAGGGCTATAGTGTGGGAAAATAAACGTTGGTAGGGCCCAGAGCCCACTGTCGGGCACTTCTAGCCATAGCCCATGATATTCCCTTTGCAGCTCATATGGGCATAAAATGTACAAAGAGATGTATTATGCAGAACTTTTATTGGTCTGGGATTTCCAGAGATGTAACAAGGTACTGCAAGATCTGTGAGCAGTGGCAAAAGGTAGGCAAGGCAGGAGACAAGATGAATAGCTCCTTTGATGCCTTTTGCCTGTGATTGAAGAGCCATTTCAGAGGGTAGCTATGGATATTTTAGGGCCTCTGAGTACCCCAAGTTCCACAGGGAAAAAGTACATCCTAGTGATAGTAGATTATGCTACCAAATACCCTGAGGCAGTGGCTCTGTCCTCCACTGAGGCAGAAAAGGTGGCAAATGCTTTGTTAGAGATTTTCAGCAGGGTAGGTTTCCCAAATACTGACTGACAAAGATGCCAATTTCACATCAGACCTGCTGGCTTGTCTGTGGAAGTACTGTGGGGTGAAGCACCTAAAGATCACCCCCAGACTAATTGTTGACAGGTTAAACTCTACACTCAAGACCATGCTACTGGCATTTGCAGATCAGTTTAAGTGGGAGTGGGACAAATATTTGCCCTATCTGTTGTTTGCTTACAAAGAGGTTCCCCAGGAATCCACAGGTTTTTCACCTTTTGAGTTGTATGGGCATAAGGTGAGGGGATCTCTAGATTTAATTTGAAATGAGTGGGAGGGTGACTGTGAATCTCACAAGGAGTCTGTTGTGGCATATGTCCTAAACCTCAAGACAAGATTCAGGGAACTCATGGGCTTGGCCCAGGAGAACCTGGCAGAAGCCCAACAGCAGAAAAAGGTCTGGTATGACAGGAAGGTTCGAGCTAGAGAGTATGCTGTAGGGCAGCAGGTAATGGTTCTCATTCCGGTCAGGCACAACAAGCTGCAGGCAGCCTGGGAGGGACCCTACAAGGTGTTATGGAAGGTCAGTGATGTTAACTACATGGTGGAACTGCTAGGCAGGAGACAGGAGCACAAACTGTACCATGTTAACATGATGAAACCTTATCATGACAGGGAGGCCCTTGGGCTTAGTATTTGCAGTGGATTGCAGGAGGAATCTGAGGGAATCTGATGACTGATCTCCTCAGAGAGGCTTGGACTGACACATCAGTGGAAGGGGTAGCAATATACTAGCAGCTAACCCCTACCCAGGTTTGAGAAATACGAGCATTGTTACAGGAGTATGGGGACATGTTCATTTGGGAAACCAGGTTGCATCCAACTGGTGCAGCACCATGTGGATACAGGACCCCAAAGGCTTATTAGGCAGGCCCCTTATAGGGTGCCTGAGAGAGTCAAACAGACTCTGAGGAAGGAGATACTGGGAATGTTGCAACTAGGGGTAATTCAGGAGTCCAGCAGTCCCTGGGCCTCCCCAGTGGTGCTGGTACCAAAGAAGGATGTCAGCTCCAGGTTCTGTGTGGACTACAGGAAATTAAATAGTCACACAGCGTCAGATGGGGTTAAGTATCTTACTACCATTAATCTTACTAAGGGTTACTGGCAGGTGCCCTTGACTGCCATTGCTACAGAAAGGTCAGCTTTTGTGACTCCTTTTGGCTTGTATGAGTTCACAAAGATGCCCTTTGATTTAAAATGCCCCAGTGACTTTCCAGAGGCTGGTAGATAGTATTCAAGCAGGAGATTTTGCCCTTGCTTACCTAGATGATATTGCCATCTACAGCTATTCCTGGCAAGAGCACCTTCAGCATGTCAAGGAGGTGCTGGGCAGACTACAGACGGCAGGACTGACCATTAAGCCCAGCAAATGTCAGGTGGGTATGGCAGAGGTCTCCTATCTAGGACATAGAGTGAGAAGTGGTAAGATCAGACCAGAACCTGCCAAAGTGGAAGCCATTCAGGCATGGTCTGCACCTGTTACCAAAAAGCAGTTGAGAGCATTTTTAGGGACAGCAGGGTACTTACAGAAAGTTCATCCCCAGTTATAGTACTATAGCTGCTCCCCTCCCAGACCTGACAATGGAAAAACAGACCAGATACTGTAGTGTGGTTCCAGCATGTGAGCAGGTATTCCAGAAGCTTAAAGGAGCTTTGGGAGGCCTCCCTGTGTTAGCCAGTCCAGATTACAGCAAATAATTTGTTGTGCATGTGGATGCTTCAAACCATGGGGTGGGGGCTGTACTTAGCCAGATTTCTTCAGAGGGAGAAGAACACCCAGTAGTTTATCTCAGCTGTAGGCTCCAACCCAGGGAGGAATGCTATGCAGCTGTAGAAAAGGAATGTCTAGCCATAGTGTGGGCACTGCAGAAACCACAGCCTTATCGGTATGGAAGAAAATTCACTGTAGTTACAGACCACAATCCCCTAACATGGTTACATGGATCCAGCCAGCAAAATGACAAGTTACTAAGGTGGAGCCTAGGATTTCAAGCATATGATATGACAGTGCAACACCACAGTGGGGTTAGCAATGGCAACACAGTTGGGCTCTCAAGATAGGGAATGGAGTGAGGTATTTCTAGATAGGCTCAACCCTCTCAAGCAACATTAATCAAGGGTCACTTGAAAAACTAGCTTGAGTTCTCATGGGGCGGGAGAATTGTGAAGGCTGCCAGCCCAACTAGGTGGAATTTTGTAAGTAATTCTATGTTAATTGTGATAATAATATGGTTTGTATGCTTGTCTTATAAATGTAAGAAAACTATTATGTTATGTTAAACTGTATGTTATGTGTTGAGCTTCAAGAATGTAACCACAGTGTACCCTACTGGAAAAGAACAGTTAACTTGCAAAGTCTAAGAAAATAAGTGAATTGTTTATGATGGTGATTATCTCAACTAGGAGACAGGATGTCTACAGCTAGAAATTCTTTCTATTGTCTGGAAACAGAAATAATTACAGGTTTCAAAGGTAAAAGTGTGTTAACGGTTTTATGACTTCCAGTTCCAGGCAAACTTCTAAAAGATAAGCATTTCTGATGCAGAGGTGCTAAACTTTAAGTTTCTGTTAGCCTGAGAACTGAAGGCAAAGGTGTCAAATAGTGATATCATCCAGCTAAACCAGCAGAGATGTGTATTGCTAATTTAAGAACTATCTCTCAGAGAAAGTCTGTGCATGTTGTATTTCTCTTTGGTTCTGACAACATCCTCTCATCTGCATTTGCCTTGCTAATAATAAGTACTAGATTACAGTGATATCTCTTAGAGATAAATAAGAATATAGCAAGATAAGTTTATATATATTTCTGTATTTATTTGAGACTGTCCTGCAATGTTGTTTTATTGTATTTCCTGTGATTCTGAACTCTGTTTAGTATTGTCTTGTGCTTTTATTATTTATTAAATATATTTTGGTGACACTGTATAGGCCACTCCTAAATAGCCTCACACACTTACCATTTGGATAATAGTGACATTACACAGTAGACTTAGTCACCCTTTGGGAAGGGCCTTATAGTAGCTGATAAAGAGTGGTTGGCGGCAACTGGTACTTATAGTCTGGGCAGAAGGGGGCATACCTAGTAAACCTATGCCAGCCTTCCCCAGGAGCGTCTGTGTATTTGTATATAAATCATATCTCAAAGTGTGTGTGTGTGTGTGTGTGTGTGTGTGTGTGTGTGTGTGTGTGTGTGTGTCAGCTACTTCGGCAGGGACACAAAGCACTGGTTGGCCACAGAGGGTGCTGGATGTTTTGGCTTGACCTCTCCGCTAAGATCTGAACCCTATAGCTGTGCCAATGGGGAGTCTTATTGGGGATCTGGAGATAGAGGGAGAAACCAGCCCCAGATTGACTGTGATCTATGTGTACTCTTAAGGGAAACTATACTTTATTGTGTGTGTACATGTCATCCTCCCAATGTGCACGTCCCTCACTGGTGCTAGTGCGGAGGATTGAGGCTCCTTGATTACTGGGACAGTGCAGAGGCATCACAGTTTGTACTGCTGGGAAGCAGGCAGGTAACTGTCAGCAGACAAATTTTCAGAAATGCCAAAGTAGTTGGTTCAATCATTTCGAACTGACGTGTTCTCAACATGTTCACCTAATTAGTATTTAGGAATTTACAGTGTTTTCGATGTTTGGGTACAAAATGTGTTTTGACATTTGAGATTTTGAAAGTAAAACATATATATATATATATATATATATATATATATATATATATATATATATGTACACACACACACACACACACATATATATATATATATATATATATAAATATATATACATATACAGTATGTATGTATAAATACGTGTCTGTATATGGGGTAATGGTAAATGACTGGAGTATATTTTTTATTTTATTTTTTTATTTTCCATTTGTTTACTTACTTAATTTGTTGATTTACTTCAAATTCTGTCTTTCCATACAAAACGTATTGAATTATTGAAGTAAGGCACTTAGAAGAATGCAAGTGTCTTTTGCAGGGTTCTCTACGCACCACTAATTTAAATATTCTAACTATGAGATCACAAAATACCAAAGAAAATGGAAAGTTCCCCCCTCCCTGGCAGGTAGAGAACTCTCTGAAATAGTACATTCCATTCCCTCCTTTTCAACTGTATATTATTCAGTATGTTTAATTAAAATAAAATGCATCTGAAAATAATGCACATAGACCAGATGTGACGATGTGAGGTAGTGCCAGCTATATCAGAGAAAGTAGGGTAGTGGATGTGTAACATATGCCAACATAACTAGCTGGAGTTTTGCAAAAAATTATATGTCATTTGTATATCAAACTGATTTGTGCGGGTCCTTGTGTTGAAAATGTATTTGAAAAGCTACCTGTGTTAAAAATGTATCAACAGTGGGTCCTGCTGGACAGCAAAGAAATACACCTATATGTCAGACTGTATTGTAACTGTCGAAATGAATATATAGTGACAGAGGGGATTCACTTTATATCCTTGAAATACTGAAATGTTGAAATTCAGTATTTTGAAGCTATAAAGTCGTACCTTTAAAACACAGGAAACTCAAAACCGCGAAAATTCAAAATCTCGCACACCAGAGATTTTGTATTTCATGCTGCTACTGCACACACACACACACACACACACACACACACACACACACACACACACACACACACACACCATACTCCCCACACACAAACACAAGCTCTCTACTACATAAAAGCTGTGCCCCCCACACCCCCCTACTTAAATATTCTAATTCCGAGGTCGCACTATACACACCACCACACAAGCTGCATTCTGCTCGCACACACACATCACAGCAACAAAACACACTAACACACACCACAGCCCCCACCCCAAACCCTTAACACACACACACTTACCTGAATCCGTAACCACAGCAGAACCTCAGAAGCACAAAATTCAAAATCTCCGGTATTCGACATTTTGAATTTCGCGCTTCTGGGCTTTTGCTCTTTTCAAGATTCCACTTTATGGGCTCGAAATACTGAATTTTGATATTTCAGTATTTCGAGTTTCTAAAGTGAATCTGACAGAGTATACTGGAAGAAAAGAGGTTAATCTCAGTCCAGCTTCTTCTTCTTCTTCTTCTTTCAGCTTTTTCCCAGTTAGGGGTCGCCATAGCAGATCACCTGTCTGCTCATGATTGGCAGTGAAATATCTCAGTCCAGCTAACTTTGAAAAATAGTCTGAAATTAAATTACCTGGTTTAGGCCATAAAGATCGTATTGTACAGTTCTGACAGCAGCCAGAGACAATGTCTGTGAAAAACAGGACTATGAATCCTACTGTATTGTCCTTAGAGGTGAACTAATTGCTACCTTGTAAGGGTGGAAGTTTTTGAAATGGTTTTATAGCATACAGATGTTGTAGCACATCCTAGCAAAGTTATATGTGTATATATTATGACACATATGTGCTAGATTCTAGTTCAGTTTCTAGTAAAGGGGGTAGTGCAGGTGCCAGACGTCAGGTGACCAGATGTATGTGATGTCATTCTGTAATCCAGCATTGAAATGTTTTAATACTAGATGAGACAGAAGTCTCAGGGCACTCTGTTTTGGAACTGATAAGACCATTCACCCACTTCATCTTTCCTTGCTTTATTAAGTTTCTTTAGATCAGTCGGGAAAATATAGTGAGATTAGCTAAGCATTGTTTTTCTGTATCTGTGTGAATCTTTCCATATAATCTCCACATCAATCTTTCTCACTTACTCACTCTCCCTCAAAAATCTTTGTATTCAGTTGAAAAATGGCTTACTACCAATCAGCTACTGCCCAACCCAAACAAAACTCTTACTTTTTCTTCCTAAATCTCTGCAACACCTCAAACCCTCCTTCTGTGTCTCCTCTCTAAATAATACTATTATCCAGGCTGAATCTCCCACTAAACTCCTAGGGGGTTACATAGAGGATGAACTTAAATCTGACATCCACATCAGTAATTGTATTAAAAAGACACATCAAAAACTTGGACTACTGTACAGGAACAAAAAATTCCTAACTCCAGAATCCAAATTGACCTTAGCTCAAGCCTACCTACTCCCCACCCTACTATACACCTCCCCAATATTTACCAACCTCCAAAATAACCTGTCTGCCAAACCTAAACTCACAATGAAACAGCTAGGTTTGCCAGTAATCTCACTTATCAATCACACCACTGCCTTTCCATAAAAAAAATCTTCACTGGCTAGAGTTTCAACATCAACTCTTCCTACCACTGCTCCCCCCTTCACCAACCTCTAGCTTGTCCATCTCTGGCAAACCTTATCTCCCCCTATATTCCTAATCATGACCTACATAGCTCTGACCAACTTTTCCAGCAAATTTCCAAACCTAACAAATCTATTAGAAAACTCCTTTACAGTCACTCAGTCACTTCTATCTGGAACAAACATCCTCTCCACATCCGCTGACTTAACAACACATCTAGTTTTAAAATAACATTAAAGGATTTTTGCTTAACTCCTAGATCTGCTCCTGTAATGACCCCTCTTGAATACTACCTCCTCTGGCACTACCCTAGTTCTCCTTTAACCTTTGTCTTTCTCTCATTCTATTCTCTATATATTGAGTAGCTTATCCTCTGTGCTCTGACTATTCCTATTTCATTTCATCCACTACCTTAGCCTACTCCTCAAGAACAATGTATCTTCTTTATTTACTTTCCTTATATATTTTCCCCATACCATTATATTGAATGTTATGTGTTCCTTGTAATAACTATGCATTTCCCATTTAGTGTATGATGTTTTTTATACTAGTCTTGTATTAGACAAATACTTTATTTCTCCAATTGTATAATTCTCTAAGTATGTACTAACTGTTTTGTAATTATTTATTTTATTTTTTATTTATTTTACATTTGTTGACCGGGCTAGTCTAACTGGATATATGTCCATTTTCGGTAGAGGCCCGGGGAGAAAAGCTCTAAAGACATGTTTCAAAAGTATAAGTACAAACAATACACAAAACATCAGGTATAATAATAATAAAAAATAGCAATTATCATAGTAAAAAAAAGTCATTGACAATGGTACAGTGCAGTAAAAGCTGGATGATTTTAAAAGGATGTACACCGAGGTTAAAAGTTAAAAAAAATAGTATGAGTAGAGTGTATGGACACATAGTACAGGCTATGTAGGAAACAAAGAAAAGGAAGTTGTATGTGTAGTGAAGATAGAATGGATTTACTTAAGAAAAGGTATGTAAAGAAGATATAAATAATGTAGAAAAAGGTAGTTAAGAAAAGTATAGTCAGATGGAAGGTAATGCAGCTTTTCTCTTCGGGTCTCTGCTAAAAAAGGACATGCTACCCAGCCAGACTAACCCAGTTAACAAATGTCAAATAAATAAATAAATAAACAAATAAAATGTGTTATTTGTAATATTTCCTGTGACTGAAACTCTGGTGTTTATTGCAAATAGATATTTATTAATTTCATGTTCTTTATTTATTATTAAATACATTTAAACTTTTCATTGTGGCTGGTGTTTTAGAGAAATGTTTAACCTTTGAGAGTACTTATATTTATTTGATGACATTGTGGCTGCTCCTGCATTGGTCAAACACTACCATTTGTATTAGTATCAACTTTACTCAGTATAATTCAGTACCCTGGTGAAGGCCATCGAGTAGTTGGCTTTGGAGTGTTCTGGTGGCAGTATCTACCATATAGTATGAGCAAAGGGGGCATAACTGGTAACTCTGTGCCAGCATTTCCCAGATTTATCTGTGTGTGTGTGTGTGTGTGTGTGTGTGTGTGTGTGTGTGTGTGTGTGTGTGTGTGTGAAAATCAAATCTCAAAGGGTGTGTGTGTCAGCTACTTGGAGCAGGGACACAGAGCACTGGTTTCACAGACAGGGTGGTGGAGGACCTGGCTTGGAACACTTGGCTGAGGACTGAACTCTACAGCTGTGTCAGTGGTGAGTCTTACTTGGGGCCTAGACAGAGAGAGGGAAACCCACCCCCAGGACTGAGTGTGCACCCTGGGTGCTCTTAAGGGAAGTTGTGCTTGGTGCAGACAGAGGCATCTGGAAATACTGGGTGTATCTATTTTTGTTCCAAGTGAACGTCCCACATCAGTGTCAGTGGTGAGGATTGAGGCTCCTTGATTACTGGCCCAGAGGAGGGATTTCACACCATATAAGGGTGATCCATCCATACATATGTATGCCTTGTATATATGCTTCTGTGAGTTTATATATCTGGATGTACTTCAAAACACTGAAGTACACAAATCTTGAATAGTTAAACATTGATCCCAACAGATCAAAAGCTAAAACACTGCAGAGGAAATTCCCCACACCCTTTGCTAATTATATATATATATATATATATATATATATATATATACCAACTCTGAGATCGGTCCACAGTGGGCAAAGTGCACATTTCCCGATCTCCACTGTTCACAATCTCGCACAGGCTTAACACCAGCAGAAATGATCAAATGAGTTTCAGTCACTTTTGTTAGTGTAAAAATGTTTGACATTACGAACGTCTGATTATACGGAGTGTTTCCATATATCTATATCTATAAAGATGTGAATATATACAAACATATAGATAGATATATAGATAGACAGATATATAGATTTATACGTATAGATAGAGAGAAAGAGAGATAATCTAGTACTGAGGAAAAGTACTTTTCCTGCCTTGATGGTACTGAACACTTTTTTCAAGAAAGAACAAAACACAAAAGGAAAAACTAATTGTACAAGAACATTAACCCTTGATATTGGCATTGGAATTATTAACATAGACAGTTGTCAAAATTTGATATTAAAGATCTGTATCACAGATCACTTTGGGTTCTTATTAAAAAACAGAAAATATGATTCAAGCTGGTATTGCTTGTTTAAACCATGGTTTATTAAGTTAAAACAAAAGATGAGTGTTTTGCCCATGTAAGAGCTTCATCAGATCAAAGTTATATATAGCAGTAACCAACAAACATATGCTTTTTTATTTCCCATATAAAAAGCTATGTAAATTAAAACAAAGGCTTTAATGCTATTGCAGTTTATCAGATCACATTCATACACAGTTTGCATCTTCATTGTGATTGGTGCTTTGTACTCTTTATCTAAGTAAAAAGTCATTGTGTACCTGGTTGTTGATCAGTGTTCTAGGTACAATACTTAATAACAAAGTTAGCATTTAGTCTTGTACTTTTGTCACATGAATATCATAGAATATAATATAATGTAATGTAATATAACAGATGACAATGACACTACACCACCTCTTCTGTGAAACAACATATTCACCATGGTAACTTACCACAGGTAACCTTGATATGTTTGCAGATCAAATATCATGCAACAGCAAACTAGCTCTAAGGGAGCTTGTCATGACAGTGACAGCAACAGTGTGCACAGATGAAAAATTAAAAAAAGAAAGGTCAACTGCGTCTTAATGGAGTGCAATATTTTGTTGCTGTCTAACTCAGTGAGGTAACAAACTATATTCCTAAAAGTTAAATGTCAGATTTTGAAGTATTGAAGTAGTGTATAAAAGCTAGTTCATGACCTAAAATATGTAATATATTTTGTGTGTGTTTTATATATATATATATATATATATATATATATATATATATATATATGTGTGTGTGTGTGTATATTATATGTATAAATACACAGACGTGTGCACATGCACACACACACACAAACACACGCAAACACGCATACACATATTCTTGAATTAGAAGCTTCTTAACATGGAGGGCTAGAAGCAGATTGTGAATGCAGTCAAGTGAATCTCAAGCTTAAACTCTGTTTGAAATGTTGTGGTGGACAGGAAAGGAGAGAGAAGATTAACAGAACTCAAACAGTAAGTTTGTTGCTGGAAAAGAGGTGTAAATAGGATTAGTAAGTATGTATAAAGTCTAGAAAGTCTTTAGTGAGGGAGACAAGAGAACACAAATCTCTCTGTTCTAGTAGCTTTAAGACAAGCTGAAAGAATATATGTGAAAATGTTTGCCTATGAAAATTCCCAGGGTCAGAAAACATGGGGAGGATCAGAAATGGGGCAGACATAAGTAAAGAGTCATGTCAAACCAGAAACGCAGAAATCAGTGGTGCAGAGGTGATTAACCAAAGGAAAACGCACTTGTAACCAAGTACCAGAAAACTTACTGTAGGTTAAGTGCTTTCGTCTGATGAAGTCCTGTACTAACTTACTTGTTGTAGGACAATAGATTTTCAGAAAAATTGTATTCTTGTTCCCCTCAAGGTAAGACTTAGCAGAAGTGGGCATGGTCTGTGTGATTGACATGTCAAATGATTGTGACGTCATATGCAAATTATGCATGATTGGTTAACATGCAGATTTCCTAGTGATGTCATCCATATATTGGTTGTCGACTGACACATATGGAAATAATCTCTGCACATGTGATTTGGGAATGTAGTAGATATTAATGCAGATAAAGCATCCCCACATATCAAGCAGTAACACCCTTCAATCCTTTAACTCTAACTTTGATGGGTATCTACAAATTCAACCTTGGACAAATGTGGTTTGCCCTTTGAGGGAGGGGACATAACAACATGAAGGTGAGTATTGGCAAGGAGTAAATGGTCTCTGGACTCACTTGCCTTGTACTACCTGTGATGCCCGCACCCTGGCCCAGAAATCAAGGAGCCTCAATCCTCACCACTAACACCAGTGAGGGGCGTGTCATATAAGAGAAAAGGATAACAAATGCATACAGTAAAGTGCATTTTTCCTTAAAAGCACACAGAGATCACAGTCAGTCTGGGGCTGGTCGCTCCCTCGCTCTCCAGGTCCCCAATAAGACTCCCCATTGGCAAAGCTATAGGGTCCAGATCTCAGCCTAGTGGGCAAGCTAAAACCTCCAGCACCCTCTCTACACACTTTGAGAAGAGTTTATACAACCACACAGACACTCCTGGGAAAGGCTAGCACAGGTTCTCCATCTGTGCCCCTTTTTCCCCACACTATACGGTAGCACCAGCTGCCACCACCCACTAATATTTACCAGCTACTCAAAGGCCCTTAAAAGGGTATCCAATTACTACTGTGCAATATTATTATCCAATTGGTAGTACAGCCCACTGCTAAAGCTATTGGAATGGGTTTGTACAATTTTACCCAAGGCATGCAAGTACTCTAAAGAGCTTAAATTATCTCTACAAAAACAGCCACAGTTGAAAGGGTTTAAAAATATTTAGTAACAAATAGTCACAACACAAGACAATACTTTTTACTACACAGTGCTCGTCAAGAGTTCAGAGATCACAGAGAAATACTTAAAATAATTCAGTAGTACAGTTCTAACAGCACAGAAAAACACGTAGTCTAATCTTTCTAATTTCTAGCTATTTCTAAGAGAAAAACACAAGTTTAAGATAAACTTACATATAGAGCAAAGGTAGTGCTGAGCTGGATGATCAAGACAAAAAATGCTTAGTGCTCTCTAATTCTCTCTGTTTTTAAAATCACATTCCTGGTTCGCATTACATCATTCTTCACACTTCACTGGGTTTCCAGGCTAACAGAAACTACATTTACATTCTTCACCTCTGAGCAGATACCAGAGCAATAAAGGATATTTATGCATGCAAATTCTGGCCATTATCTCTGGCCTTAAAACAATAGCAAGAATTATTTCATCTAGACCGGCCAGAGCCATGTTTAGATCAAAGGGTCGCAACATGCTTTACTTGGTCAGTACAGTGCACTGTTGTTACATTTTTTTCATTTCCACATGTAACACTATTCTTACCATTTAAGACACAAGCCTGTGGTTTACATTAATATTTACAGATGACAGGATTATCTCCAAAATTCTATCTGGCTAGGCTGGCAGTCTTCACACTACCTATGATTCTAAGAAGCATCATTACCACCATGGCTCTTTATAATCTTGGAATTTCAAAATCATTAGTTAAATTTGTCGGACAGAGCTTAATTCCTTCAAAAACATTACTTAAATTTATTGGACAGTTCAACACTAGCTCATCTTTTTCATCAAGGAGTCCAGTTTCTCCGAACATCAGAAGACTCTCCAAGTAGGCCAGTGGTGTGTGTGTGTGTGTGTGTGTGTGTGTGTGTGTGTGTGTGTGTGTTTCCCAGACACATCGGTTTCCCTCCACATTCCAAACCCACTTTGTAGGGGAACTAGAACTAGCCCATGTATTGCAATCCTACACTTCCTTCATTTGTGAATGTAGCTTGCAATTAGGCTGTACTGACCTGCCGAATACCTGATGAATATTCATGAGGCCAGTGAGGACATCCCAATGAATATTCAATAGGTATTAATGTACGTCACCGGGTGTTGAGTGGTGGGCAGGGTTTGGGTGGGCCTTGCTACTGCACATCTGTGCAGGGTACTAGGAAAAATTATTGATATGCAGGCAGCTTCTCTCTGTGCCTAAGTTCCTTTGACGATCTGTTGGTGGAAGTGCCCCCCACCCTAAAGCACAGGTATCAGTGGTAAAAATCAGGGTGGGGAGAGGAGGCTGAAAGGGTTTTCCTACAGAAAGGCTGGACTTATTTATCCATCTTGCTAAATGATTTATATACTTTTAGATAGTGTAACAGGAAAGTTGAAGGATCCAGCACCTGATGCCATTGCACTCTGAGGATCCACTGTAATACCCCCATGTATAACCTGCTACTGGTGACCTTATAAATCGACATTGCCATAAGCCCTAGCAGTTTCAGACTTAAGAGTAGAATATGCTGAACTCTGTATTTGGCAGTCAGAGTTCTCTCTAGTGGAAGAAATATATGTCAAGATTAGATAGCTTCAAATCCAAATAAAATGCAGCCACAAATCAGCAATATTCAGAACAAACAGGAGGCAGACAAAGACTTCCTTCTTGTCTGAACAAGCAAATAAGGTCACTGGCAAAATCCTCTAAGTCTAACTTCAAGTCCAAATTGGCCACATCCACCATGGACAATCACAAGGCCTTCTTCACATACGTCCACAATCTCAAAGGTAGCACCCAAATCTGCTCTGAAGTGGTGGTCAAGAACACCACATACACAAACTCCATCGATATAGCCAACCTGCTGGCAGACAGGTTCAGTGAAAACTTCACTCCACTTGTCCTGCCCATCAGTAAACCAGGACATCCCCAGCACCTGTCCCCCTCCCCTCATCACCAGGGAGCAGGTCTTTACTGCCATTTGTAAGGCAAAAAATATAGTCTTTGGGGCTTGGCAACATCCCTGGCTGCATCCTACATGAACTCGGGCATGAACTGTCAGCTCCATTATGCACCCTATTCAACCAAAGCCTGAGCACTGGCTTAATCCCAGCTGAATGGAGGACAGCAACTGTCATCCCTGTACACAAAGGTGGAGTGTCCACTGATCCAGGCAGTTATAGGCCCATCAGCCTAACTAGCCTGATCTGCAAGGTCATGGAACACATCATGGACCTTATAAACAAGGACATTGGCAACCTCCAAACACTTGACCCCACACAATTTCGTTTTGTAGAGGGACAGCATGCCTATTAAACTTGGTCAACTTCTTAGAAATAGTCACCAAAGCCATGGATGAGGGGAAGACAGTGCACACCGCCTACCTTGACCTAGCCAAAGCCTTCGACACTATTCCCTAGTCAGGCATAATAGATAAACTCTCCCAGCTAGGTATCAACTTGTTTCTTACCAGATGGGTAGCTAACTGGCTCACTGACAGAACCCACTCAGTCAAAATAGCAGAAGCCACCTCTAATAGTAGATCTGTAATGAGTGGTGTACCCCAAGGATCGGTCTTCAGACCTCTACTGTTTGGGATATACTTTTCTGAGGTGCAAGTCAAAACCAATGGTCTGTGGCTGACGAAGTTTGCAGATGACTGCAAGCTGGGTGCTGTCTTAAATTCTCCTAGTGATGTGAACATCCTCCAAGAGGACCTAACCCAAACTAATGACTGGTGCCAGGAGTATGACCTCAAACTGAATGCCAAGGAATGCAGCATTATCCCCTTTGCGGAAAATGGTGTCCCCACTAATTATCACATTAATAACAATGTACTAAGCATGCAAGCAGTGGTGAGGGACTTGGGCACCCAGGTTGATAGCAACCTGACTTTTGACCATCATGTTGTCTCCATTGTACGGAAGGCTTTCTACATGGCCCACCTCATAAGTAAGGGTATTTCATCCAGGAACAAGGAGGTCATAACATCCCTGTACTCCTCCCTTATTAGACCCATTATTGAGTACAATGCCCCCTTCAGCATGTACCTTGCAGAGCACATGCAGCAGCGAGAGAGACCACAGAGGTTCCTGATCAGGAAAATGCAGGGTCTCAAACACCTGTTCTATACGTATAGGCTAAAAGCCCTATCCCTCTCCTCAGTCTTGTACAGACTTCTCAGACGTGACCTGTGTCTGGTATACACGGTCATCTCAGACCTAGCCTTGATGGAGTTGCTGCATATCCATAACTCAAAATCCACTCAGGCAACGCGCACGCAAGGCCTAACCCTGGAATGTGACATTAATAGAACTCATTGGCGGGATAGATTTGTACTCCCCTGTCTGTGGAATAGACTCCCTCTCCATATTAAGCAGAGTACCTCTATAGCCCTCTTTAAGAGGAACCTGGACTGGATGGGAAACAGAAAATACACTCCTGGGATCCCACCTGTGTCCCTGCTGGACAAAGGAAACAGGTGCTGACTTTGTGGGAATATGGGTGAAATTCTTGGCTAGGCTTATAAGGGCCTCCGGGCCAGTAGCCTAGTATCATCCTATGAACCTATGAACCTATATCTCTCTAACAGAGATAAAGCAACTGTAACAGGAACTATAGAAAAGGGTAGGAGCAAATTACATAGGAAAAAAAATGGGAAAATTATGCCAAATTTGCTTGGTTACTTGCTTCATGAGTGCATTTTTCTGTGGTTAATTCCCTCTGCACCACTGATTTCTTTGTTTTTGGTTGTTTAGTAGTGGTGCTTTGATGCCTTGTTTGCAGTTCTTATGTCAGATGAAAACTATAAATAAGAAAAAGTTAATAGTAAATGTGTCACTACCATCTAATTGTTTAGTTACTCAGCTGAATGTAAGGTATTCAGTAGTTCAACTGATATTCTTAAATCTTTAAGAAAACACGTAACTGAACCAGTATCTCTGCTTTACTTGTTCAGTTTAGTTTCCTAATATATTGTTTTTTCCCACTTCCAGATAATTACTGACTAGTCTGCCTGCAAAGAGGTATTTCACACATCATTAGTGAAAGTACTGAAAAGGAAATATGCATTCAGTTAAAATACTGCGCTAACTATTTCTTGGTGAGTAGGGCACAGACAACTAAGAGTCATTTCTGAATGATACGTTTCTATCAACAAAAAAGTTGTCTGTCTATGTCTGCACAATGCAACATATAATCACCTCTGTTTGAATGATATAGTGAAAAAATGGCAAATTTATAGTATGATTCAAATGTGATGAATCTGTTACAACCTTAGGCATAAAGAGGGGATTAATTCTCATGTACACCTTGTCTTTATGAAATACCAGAAAAGGAGGATGAACTGATAATGCTTGCAATTATGTAATCCTTCTAGCTGATGTCACAACTATCAAAGCAAGAAATCAATCTCAGTTGCTGGTTCAAATGGAGCCTTGATCAGATTTTTTTCAGTACAAAATAAGTGTCACATAGGAGAACTGGGTATTTCAATGAAAGGCAAGGAAGGATGGTCGCCTGGGTTTTAGGAGTTAGTTTTGCAAATTTTAAGAGAAGCAAGAGGTGACAAATCTGTCATGGGAGAAAAATTAGAAATAGCCACTTAATATTTCTTTAACCCAAAAGTAGCTAAGCTTAAGTAAAAAATGTTAGCTAGGTACTCTAGAACTGAAGGGACAAGAATGCTTGCAAAGCTAGTAGGACTGCTACCATTTCCAGCATATGGTGATATGCAGTCCGCTTCTCTCTCTGCCTAAGTTCCTTTGATGGTCTGTTGGTGGAAATGCCCCCCCCACCCTAAAACACAGGTATCAGTGCTAACCGTCACAGTGGGGAAAGGAGGCTGGAAGGGTTTTCCTACAGAAAGGATGTTGTTATTTATCCATCATGCTAAATGATTCATATACTTTTAGACATTTTGACAGGAAAGTTGAAGGATCCAGCATCCAAAGCCATTGCACTCTGAGGATCCACTGTAATACCGCCATGTATAAACTGCCACTGGTGACCTTATAAATCGACATTGCCATAAGCCCTAGCAGTTTCAGACTTAAGAACAGAATATGTTGAACTCTATATTCGGAAGTCAGAGCTCTCACATGTGGAAGAAATATATGTCAAGAGTATATAGCTCTCTCTGTCTCTAACAGAGATAAAACAACTGGAACTAGGATCTTTAGAAAAGGGTAGGAGCAAATTACATAGGGATAAAATGGGAAATGTGGGATCAATACATGCAGAAAAGAACCAAAGTTTAAATGATTTCAGGATCTGAATGAGCTATGTAATAGTTGACTGACAATGACTAGATACATTAGAAGTGATAAATAATGTTTTCCAGCTACAGTTGTGTTGGCACGGTTTGTAATGTATAATGTTTGCAATTGAGACTGTATTGCTATGGTTTATTTTCATTTATATAAATGTAATATTGTCTATGTCATACATGATAATTTAATAAAGATGTTTCTTGTTAAAAAAAAAAGACTGGATATCTCTCATGCATTCAGTGAATGCAATGGACTGCATGGGCATTAGCGAGGACTTGACAGTATTATCCATTATCTGTAGTCATTGGAAGAGAACTAAAAGATAATCCCTTGCTGCTATTGTTCCAGTGTTGGAAATACCATGACCCAATTGTCCAGGTTCAGAAAGTTACTGGTTCCATGCACACTGAGGTGCTATGCAAACACTGCCATACAGTCTAGTGCTTACATCTGAGGGATGGCCACCTGGCCAATCAGATCAAGCATTTAGAATTAAAGGCAGTCACTCTACAAGTGGATTCTCTACTAGAAATAGCAGGTGTTGTTGAAGAGTTGGAGGGTGGCCTAATGATTAAGGTGTTTGCCTTGCAAGCACAATGTGCAGAGTTTGAGTCTCACAAGGGACATTTGGCTAGGCTTAAAATGCCTCACAATGGCAGTTAGCTTAGTATGAACTTATGAAGCTTTTTCTTACAACCAGGGTCTTTACTATTATTTTCTGTGCAATCTTTGTAAAGACATGGGGAATATAGCTTTTTAGTTTATTTACTTTTTGACTTCTTGATGATCTAGGGCTTATGTCTGACGGATAGCTGTCTGGCCAATCACATCTAACACTTGCGTTTAAAGTTGGTTGCTCTACAAGTGGACATGAATGAGCAAATGCCCATCATCAAGTCACTGCTGTCTGCCTGGAATCTTATATATCTACTATCTAGTAAAATTATTTTTTTACTAGTTTTACAGCTTTTAGTTTGTGATCCAAGAAACTATGTATTTGCAATGACTGAAATATTACAAGGACATAGTATTACTCCAAGGTAGTGTTATATAAAGACAGGCATAGTAAGCTGTGATTATTAATTTCTTTACAGTAATTTTATCCTTTAATTAAGTCTATTATTTTTAGTCAGTTGAGTCTTACATTTGAGTAAACTATGATATTATTAAGGGAAGATTAAAAATCTTATTATAGTTTTTTTCTATGTCAGGAATAATGTATTACATTTATTTCACCAAAAAGGTGTAATTTGCAATAAAACAAGTTTATTTATTAATTTAGTAATTTAAAATGTAATCTGATTTTTCCATTTACACTTTTCCACTGGTATCACAGCTATTTAGTGCAATATTAACTAGATGTGGAATCAATAAATAGTCATGCATCAGTGGATTTACTGAATTATAAGTTCCTTGGCACCATTGTTAGTTTGTCATGTTTTTTATAAAGAAAAAGTAATAATGAGAACACTATTAAATGTAACAATTGTGTTAAATTAGAAACACTTTGTGAAATATTTGAAGCTAAAAAAATATTGGTTGAAATTTGTCACTATAACTATGCTACTTAATTTTTTACCTTTCTCTCCTTTATTGATTCATGGAAAGAGGATGATTGTCATAAAAAAACAATATAAACAATGTAAATTTAAAGGGCGTTCTGACTACTCAGTCCTCATTGGAAGTAGAAAATTATTCCAATGTGAATCACACTGAAAGTTAAACTAAAAATAATAAAATAAATCATTATGCCAATACCAGTAGGCAATGAAATAAAGTTAGTTGGAAAAAAAACACTAGGAAAAACCCAGAAGACTAGGTCAACACGACTAGACATATTAACACAAGACTGTGAGCGAACAGTATTGGAAGATAACTATAATAGATAATGTTCTTGAA
This sequence comes from Protopterus annectens, assembly GCF_019279795.1. Classification (NCBI taxonomy): domain Eukaryota; kingdom Metazoa; phylum Chordata; order Ceratodontiformes; family Protopteridae; genus Protopterus; species Protopterus annectens. Next base: position 1,628,395,972 of record NC_056729.1, read on the forward strand.
AAGTCAATTAGCAGTTTTGCACAGGAAATGTGCATTGGAGACTCGAGTACAGATTCTTTTGATATTAATCATGATATACTTTTAGCAAAACAGGATTTACTTCCTATTCTTAATAAAGGTACAAGGTCAGATAATTTGAGGGAAAGCCCTAATGAGAATCAAGACTCTAACATTCAACCCCCCAACCCCCCACAACACTTTATCTCCATGTGATAGTAGCTAACAAAAATTAAAAAGAGGCAAAGCCTCTTAGCCTCTAAAGCTAGCTATGAAAATAGAATTGCAGCAGATAGCAAAGACAACCACAAGGCCTTCTGTAGTTATGTAAAGAATCTCCATGGCAATACCCAGATTTGCTCTGAGTTACTGCACAATGGTACCTCCTATACTGAGCCAAAAGATATTGCCAATATACTGGCCGACAGATTCAGACCCCCACCCCAAAGGACCAGTCACAATATCAGTAGATTGCCAGGCACCTGGTATTATTGCTGAACAGGCTAAAACAGCACTATCCAAGGTCAATACAGCTTCTATGGGACCTGGCAATATCCCTGGCTGTGTTCTACATGAACTACAGAGTGAACTGGCACCTCACCTGTGTGCCCTGCTCAATCACAGCCTCACCTTAGGCTTTGTCCCTACCGAATGGCGCACTGCTACAGTCATCCCTTTCTACAAAGGAGAAGCGACTACAGACCCTGGGAACTATCGCCCCATTAGCCTGATGAGTCTGATAAGCAAAGCTATGGAACACATCATTATGGACCTAATAAACAAGGATATAGGGAATCTTCAAACTCTGGATCCCACACAGTTTGGTTTTGTGAAGGGTAGATCATGCCTGCTCAACTTGGTCAACTTCTCTGAGTCAGTTACCAGAGCTGTGGATGAAGACAAGGTGGTTCATACAGCCTACCTTGATCTGGCCAAGGCTTTTGATACTATTCCCCACTCAGAAATAATAGAAAAACTCATTAAGCTAGGCATCAGCCCCTATATCGCTAGCTGGGTTGCAAAGTGGCTTACAGGTAGAACCCACACTGTGAAAGTATCTGACTCCAAGTCAGACTGCTGACCAGTCACGAGTGGTGTCTACAGTGTTCAGTCCTGGGTCCTCTCCTGTTTGGTATCTACTTCTCTGAAGTCCAGGCCTACAAGAAGGAACTCTGGCTGACAAAATCTGCAGATGATTGCAAGTTGGGAGCTATTATTAACTCCCCAAGTGGTGTTGACATCCTACAGAAAGGCCTCACTGAGACCAACGACTGGTGTCAGAACCATGGCCTTAAGCTCAATGCCAAAAAATTTGTCATCATTCCCTTTGAGAAAAACTCGGTTCCATGAATTACCACATCGATGGTAGTCCGCTGAACACAGAAGGCATTATAAGAGATCTGGGAACACAGGTTGACAGCAACCTCTCTTTTGACCACCACATTGCCACTGTGGTCAGAAAGCCCTTCTGTATGGCACATCTCATTACTAATGGTTTTGTATCAAGGAAAAAAGAGGTCATTGTCTCCCTCTCCTCTTCCCTCATTAGGCCAGTCATTGAGTACAATGCTCCATTTGGCATGTACCTCCCTAAACACCTGCAACAACTGTAGAGGCCACAAAAGTACCTCACAAAGAGGATCCTAAGCCTTAAATATTTGTCCTATATGGACAGACTTAAACTCCAACTATTCTCTGTCTCATATTGCCTACCTAGAGGCAATCTCTGCTTGACTTACAAAGCCATATCTGATCCAGCTCTGTTAGAAATGCTAGATTTAAAGAAATCCCAATCCCTCCACACCACACGCTCCACAGACCTCAACCTCATTACCACAGTCAACAAAACATGCTGGAGGGACAGGTTCATAACCCAGAGACTGCCCATGCTACGGAACAGACTTCCCATACATGTCAAGCAGAGCACCTCACTGGCCCTCTTCAAGAGAAATCTTGATGAGTGGATGGGAAATAGAAAATTCATCTTAGGGATCACGCCAGTGGCTTTACTCGACAGAGGCACTGGGAACTAAGGTCAGGTGTCACGATGCCAAGGTAATCCTATGGGCTAGGCTTGTAAAGGCTCCAGGGCCAGTAGCCTAGTACACACCTATGAACCTATGAACCAAAGGCAGCAGAGTAACTAATTCATCAAAAAGAAATTGAAAAGGAGAGCTCTGGGAGGGCAGGTAAGTTTTTCCCTGTACATGTACTGTTTGCTTGTACATGAAAAGGAAGATACACTGAAAAAGGTTGTAGAGAATGATTTACCTTTCCATATCACTTTTACCAGAAAGCATACTGTAAATGGTTCAAATGGATGTAATAATGAATCTTTACTAATTATGAATAAATCACATGTCCAGCCAAATCCTTTAACACCTTCACTGATTTTTTTCACTTAAGACATAGACAAACACACATTTTATGTAAAAGAACACAAACCATGTTAATATGTTCATAGTTACAAAATCATACATCGCATATATTTTTAGATACAATTATCAATAATCCAACATTACATAAATCAATCAATTGGTCCCACTTCCAGTTTTTTATCTCTACTACAATATTCACTACTTCAAATACAGTTGGTTTAGACTTTGATTTCCATTTTTCTAGTAATTGCTTTTTGGAAGCTACCAAAATTAAACTTACTGTGTCTACGCAATTCAGATCCCGTATCCCAGCTCAAAAAATCATTTCTTTCGTTACACCGATTTGCTCACCCAATATATCTGACATAGTACTCTGTAAGGAATTTTTAAAGTCTGCAAACTCATTACACTCCCAAACATATGTTCCCACTTACGTCTTTCTTCCTCATCACACCTCCAACATTTGCTAACTACCTGAGGAAAAATTCTTTGGAGTCAGCTTGGAGTATAAAAATAACTATGCAAAAACTTCCAAGCAAAATTACTAAATCTTCTGTATCCGGTCAAATCCTATTAATAAACAAATAGACAGCATTTTAATTTTGTCATATCTGATGTACAAACCTCTTAGGAGAATGCTAAAGGAAACAGACAAATTCAAGATAACAGTATCTCCCTTGCCTAAACTAAAACTAAAGAGATGCTCCGGAGTTATTATACAGACTATTTATTAATGGGTATAGCTTTGAGTTTGCTTTAATTCATTGAAGTGTAAATGCTCTGGATTCTACTCCACTGAATCACATGAAGAAATAAGTGATGCAAATTCTTGAATTACTGGAGACCAGAAAGGTCTAGGTAATGTTTTGTGTAATATTACCTTCACTGAAATTGGATGATTACTGTCATACTAAAGCTTAAATGTTTAATACTTGGTTAGGGCAACTATGATCTGTTTCACTGGTTGACCTATCAACTTTCTGGGAAGAATTCAAATCAAAATGCACTCTGTTTTCAAATTCTCTTTTGTGTCCAAGTTATTATGTGTAACCGCAAAACAGATCCTCCTGCACGAAAGGCAATTGCACGGCTCCACAAAGTAAGATACATCCAAAAAACAATGAGCCAGCAAACTGTGACCTGAAAAGATTTATTGATTAGTGCAGCATAAAAGACAAGTACCCAGACTGGTTTTGGCTGGTAAAAAACACAGCCTTCATCAGTGTAAACATAAAATCAACTCAATACTGTTTATATACCTGCATCTTAATTAAGCAAGAACCCCCATTGGTTGTTTAAAATTGCTCATTCAGTCCAGGTGGAAATAATCCACCTAGCTTAACAATCCATTTTTTCTCTTTAGAATCTAAAATGGAATGCCAACCTGTTTTGTTTAATTTGTTCCCCTTGACCACATCAATAATCATAAATGTAAACTTGGCTGATTTATGTATCATGCAATGTTTATATAATGCATTGTTGGATTTTTTGTTCTTAATGTTACTTACATGCTCTGAAATTCTCAACCTAAGTGGACGAGATGTTTGGAACATGTAGAAAAAAATCCAACAATGCATTACATAAACATTGCAAGATACATAAATCAGCCAAGTTTACATTTATGATTATTGATGTGGTCAAGGGAAACAAATTAAACAAAACAGGTTGGCATAAATGACTTGATTCAACTATAACATTTCAGTTTTGCAATGCTCATAGTATTGCAAACATTATTAGTGAATTTCACACTTCAATTTATTGATTTGTATGTCACTGTTATCATGGCACCATGGGACTCATCATTTTCAGTACACCTGGATTTACTAAATATGAATGTTTAAGACATAAGAGGAATGGACATGGACTCTTACATTTAATTCATGATTCTTTAATATCTCATTTTATACTGTCAGTATAAACTGGCAGTTATAACAATCGATCTTAATGGAAATTGTGCAACAATGAGAAAAAGCTGATATCAGAATTACAACCTCATTCTTCAAATATGGCTAATTTCATTACAGTTACTATTATTAAAATTTGGAAGAGATTACAACAGTCCTTTCGACTTTCCAATAATCTGAAGCACTTTTATAATGGTCTAGCTAAACAGATTAAAAATTATACTTATAATAAACTGTGATCTCTCCAACGTTGGGCCAGTAATCGAGGAGCCTGAATCCTCACCACTGACACTGGAGAGGGACATGCACTTTGAATACAAATTGATACACTCAGTATTTACAGATGCACCTCTCTGCACTAAGTACAACTTCCCTTAAGAGCACACAGGGCACACACTCAGGACTGGGGCCTGGATGTCTCTATTTGCCTCTCCCCAGGTCCTCATTAAGGTTCCCCACTGGCACTGTGACACCAGTGCTTCGTGTTCCTGCCCCAAGCAGCTAAAACACACTCTGAGATTTAATTTTCACACACACACACACACACACACACACACACACACACACACACACACACACACACACACACACACACACACCTGGAAAAGGCTGGCACATATTACCTGCTCTACCAACTTTCCCAGACTATAAGGTAGGTTCACTGTAACCAGTCACTTATTATAAGGCTCTTAAAAGGGTATCCAGTTATGCTCAGTGAAGTTACTATAATACAAATGGTAATGTTGCCCAAACAGCAAGACTTTCAGGAGTGGCCAGGTTATCACCAAATGAATATGTGCAAATACTCTCAAAGATTAAATATTTTTTAAAAAGGACCAGTCACAATGAAAATTGTAAATATATTTAATAATAAATAATAAAAGAACAAGAAAATACTAAATATATGTTTATAGTAAACCACAAAGTTCAAAATCACAGGAAATATTGAAAGTAATACTGATGGACAGACTCATACCAAGGCACAATGAAATACGTGATCAGTCTTTATAATCAGGTTCCCCAAAACAAAATACTTCAAAACTTAGAGATTACTCCTTGCAAAATATAGTATCCAAGATGGCTTGCAAAACGACCTCATCTGATCACCTGACTCTAGGTTTTCACAGGATTCCCCTTTGAATCTGAGACAAGAATTTAGCATAGATGGCTACAATACACATCTAAATGTTTATGACAGTGCCTTGGACTTCCTCTCTTTTTTCTGAGCAAATAAACAAAGGCTTCTTCTAGACCCACTGTCTCAGATCCTGTTCAGCACTGTGGTGTAAAATTTTAATGGTTTAACAACTCATTTACATTTCCCTTATTTTTCGTAAAGTAAGCCAGCTGGTTAACCTCTGCTGTCCTGTTATTCTTTATTAAAAATATATATATTTAATTCAGTTACAATAATACTTGTACATTTCTTTTCATCCCAGCAGGGTGCACTATTGATACATTTTAACACAAACAAACTTCACAGATACATTTTCAGCACAAGCATCTGTACAAATCAGTTTGATATACAAATGCCATAGAATTATTTACAAAATTCGAGCTAGCTGTGCTGGCACAAGTCATACATCCACTGCCCTACTTCTCCTGTCATGGCTGGCAGTACCTCCTATCATCACATAAACACTTTGTGTAGTTAATGTTTTTTGAATGACCTTTTGGTCTAAACACTGGATTTCCACTTATGAATATTTTGCAAATACCCTTTGGGAAGTTAGTCTAAATGGAAGGGACTGAAATTAGTAAAGATTGGCTCTGAGTCACAAGTGCAAGAATCTCCTGGACTCCCTCTCAATCTTTATCTTCAGATACACATCCTGGAAGTCCAACCCTAATTAACCTCTTTAATCAAAGCTTTTCCACTGTGACATTTCTGAAGCCTAGAAAATCATCATTCCAATGCCATTACACAATGTTGGCTCAACCATGGACCTGGTAACTACAGACCCATTAGTCTTACTAGCCTTGTATGTAAAGCTATGGAGTGCATTAACTCAGACTTCAATAATCTGGACAAGGAAAATCTCTTAACTCTTGATCCTTATCAATTTGGCTTTGTCAAAGGAATCTCACCCACAGTTTTCTAGAAAAAAGTAGCTGAAGCAGTGAATAGGAATTATGCAGTGTACACAGCATATCTAGACATGGCCAAGGCATTTGACACTATTCCCTATGGCGACATTATTGATAGACTTGTAAATCAGAAATACAAAATCTTATATTGTGCAATGGATAGTTAACCGGTAAATCTGAATACAAAATCTTATATTGTGTAATGGATAGTTAACCAGTTGTATGACAGAACCCATGTGGTTGCAGTACCAGCTGCCACTTCTGAAAGCAATAAAAAGTTACACATGGAGTACCACAGAGCTCAGTTTTGGGGCCTTTCCTATGTGGCATATATTTCTCAGACCTTCAGGCCAGCACTTTTGGTCTGTGGTTAACTACGTTTGCAGATGACTGTAAATTGAGTATTGATATTTGATCTTCAACTGACTCACAATTGCTCCAACATATCTTAGACCATGTTAACAACTGGTGCAAGGACAATGGTCTCAAACTGAATGTAAAAAAATCTAGTATAATTCATTTTGGTAAACAAAACGCTTCATTTAGTGTATAGGAGATGCACCCCTCAGATCAGACACTGTTGTAAGGGATCTTGGCACTCTTCCTGATAGCTCCTTATCATTTGATCATCATGTCTCCACAGTAGTTCAGAAAGGCTATTATCTCACCAATCTAATTTAAAAATGCATCTGTACTCCATCCAAATAAATCTTAATCCCCCTTAATCATATCTTAGTTATCAGGAGAGACTGGCAGCCCTTTCTCTATATTCAGTCTCTTGCAGACTCCTCCATGGAGACCTATGTCTAGCTTTTTGTGTCATGAAAGATCCAACACTATTTGATCTTCTATCCCTTTGCAGAACCAATGGTACATCAAATACACAGTTAAATGAACTAAATCTTCATTAGCAGATAAATAAAACACATTAGTGTGATAGATTCATATCCCAGTGTATCCCTCACCTCTGGAACAAAGTTCCAGTACATAATAAAGAGCCTGGAAGTAGTAGGAACACTTGACTTAGGGTCTGTGCAGGAGAATCTTGTCAGATGGATGCTAACTAGGAAGGATTTGGACAATGAAAAGTAACTGATGGAGGGCTCTCCTTGAATGGAGGCACAGGAATAACCTTTAATTTTTCTAAGTCTAAATATGCTTTCCTATCTTTCACAGCAGAAAGCTTAAAACACTGTACTAATGGAACAATCTTCCTAAATATGAAATACTGCACAGATGACACTGTGCATTATGGAATGCACTGTATACCTGAGACGCCTGAATCTGTAAATCTTGCCCTACGATACTTAACTTACAAATAATATCTTGCCATCTACACAGTCTTAAAAAATGTGGGAAGGTGAATTGTCAGTGTCAGAACAAGAAAAGAAAACCATTCTTAGTGTACATTTGTGCTCTTTTTGTACACTAATGTCATCGACAGCATAGGATACACTAGTCACAGTATCCATTACCAAAAGAGACCACTGTTTCCATTATTCATAGTTATTTGGGTTTATTTAGGTGAGATTCACAGGCAAAAATTGTGCACATATGCAGAGCTAAATGGCATGAAGCAGCTAGTGTAAAGCGACTCAATGTTAACCAGCTATGTACTAGGGCCAGTATAGCACCAACATACTAAGCAAAGGCCAGCATAGTAAAGCACAACTGCCACGTTATAGGGAAAAGCAGCACTGACCTGCTTTAATGTTAAATGGGAAGGGTCACATAAATCCCATATTACTAGATTCCTACAGCTAAACAACCTGAGTCAGAAGATAAAAAATATCAAGGGCAAAGGTTACTGGCAAATATACCTGGTGAACTGCAGTCCTTACTTACCATTACACCCTCTACATGCTACCTGGAAACTGAAATCTCCCAAACCATCTTATAAAACCATTCTCACAAGAAGTATAACTGATACTTCAAACAAAACTCTTGTTACTGTAACTGCAGCAGACATATTGGTCTTCAATCTACCTGATAACTTCACAGCAGCTCTCACAACATTCTCCAGTCTTTTTATGACTGCAGAATAAAGTAAATCCACTTAGACTATGACATATTTCCAGCAAAGAATTACCATGGCTTACTCATAAAGGAACAAAACAGAGCTTTGGTTAAACCACTGTTATTTAATAATCTAAGACAAAAGACTCAGATGATAACAAATATGCATATCAGAGGCACCACTAGGAACAACAATTGGGGAAGCCCCAGCTATTATGGCATACGGTTAAGCAACTGACAAACTATTTCCTAAGACATCAAACAAAACTGTTTGGACAGTAGGTAACTGAAATGAAATAAAGTATCTGATTTCTGTCCCAACTCTACCATCAAATATTTTTTTAACATTAATTTTGTATTAACTGTTACTAAATCATATGTTAAATGTATTCGGTGACATTAATTACAACTACAATCTACAGTTTCAGAGCCTACATATTAAACTGTTAAAAATTGTTCAGTTCTTTTTATCTGAATACTTACATATACTTTTAATTTTACTTAACAAAAAATTACATGAAGATTTAAGCAGTCACCTACACTCTAAATCCAAAAAATGAGGCTCCCTATAAGTTGATTGAGTCATAACATATTGTGGTCTGAACATATCAAATCACTCTCAGTTTCACAGAAAAGTAAAAACCTTTTCTATTGTGGGAAGGTGTAGCCCCACCATATGCCTACCTGATATATATATATATATATATATATATACACACACACACACACACACACACACACACACACACACACACACACACACTGTGGCTGGTGTTTTAGAGAAAAGTTTAACCTTTGAGAGTACTTATATTTATTTGATGACATTGTGATGACATTGTGGCTGCTCCTGCATTGGTTAAACACTACCATTTGTATTAGTATCAACTTTACTCAGTATAATTCAGTACCCTGGTGAAGGCCATCGAGTAGTTGGCTTTGGAGTGTTCTGGTGGCAGTATCTACCATATAGTATGAGCAAAGGGGGCATAACTGGTAACTCTGTGCCAGCACTTCCCAGATTTATCTGTGTGTGTGTGTGTGTGTGTGTGTGTGTGTGTGTGTGTGTGTGTGAAAATCAAATCTCAAAGGGTGTGGGTGTCAGCTACTTGGAGCAGGGACACAGAGCACTGGTTTCACAGACAGGGTGGTGGAGGACCTGGCTTGGAACACTTGGCTGAGAACTGAACTCTACAGCTGTGTCAGTGGTGAGTCTTACTTGGGGCCTAGACAGAGAGAGGGAAACCCACCCCCAGGACTGAGTGTGCACCCTGGGTGCTCTTAAGGGAAGTTGTGCTTGGTGCAGACAGAGGCATCTGGAAATACTGGGTATATCTATTTTTGTTCCAAGTGAACGTCCCTCATCAGTGTCAGTGGTGAGGATTGAGGCTCCTTGATTACTGGCCCAGAGGAGGGATTTCACACCATATAAGGGTGATCCACCCATACATATGTATGCCTTGTATATATGCTTCTGTGAGTTTATATATCTGGATGTACTTCAAAACACTGAAGTACACAAATCTTGAATAGTTAAACATTGATCCCAACAGATCAAAAGCTAAAACACTGCAGAGGAAATTCCCCACACCCTTTGCTAATTATATATATATATATATATATATATATATATATATATATATATATATATATATATATATATATATATATATATATATATATATATATATATATATATATATACCAACTCTAAGATCGGTCCACAGTGGGCAAAGTGCACATTTCCCAATCTCCACTGTTCACAATCTCGCACAGGCTTAACACCAGCAGAAATGATCAAATGAGTTTCAGTCACTTATGTTAGTGTAAAAATGTTTGACATTATGAACGTCTGATTATAGGGAGTGTTTCCATATATCTATATCTATAAAGATGTGAATATATACATACATATAGATAGATATATAGATAGACAGATATATAGATTTATACATACAGATAGAGAGAAAGAGAGATAATCTAGTACTGAGGAAAAGTACTTTTCCTGCCTTGATGGTACTGAACACTTTTTTCAAGAAAGAACAAAACACAAAAAGAAAAATTAATTGTACAAGAACATTAACCCTAGATATTGGCATTGGAATTATTAACATAGACAGTTGTCAAAATTTGATATTAAAGATCTGTATCACAGATCACTTTGGGTTCTTATTAAAAAACAGAAAATATGATTCAAGCTGGTATTGCTTGTTTAAACCATGGTTTATTAAGTTAAAACAAAAGATGAGTGTTTTGCCCATGTAAGAGCTTCATCAGATCAAAGTTATATATAGCAGTAACCAACAAACATATGCTTTTTTATTTCCCATATAAAAAGCTATGTAAATTAAAACAAAGGCTTTAATGCTATTGCAGTTTATCAGATCACATTCATACACAGTTTGCATCTTCATTGTGATTGGTGCTTTGTACTCTTTATCTACGTAAAAAGTCATTGTGTACCTGGTTGTTGATCAGTGTTCTAGGTACAATACTTAATAACAAAGTTAGCATTTAGTCTTGTACTTTTGTCACATGAATATCATAGAATATAATATAATGTAATGTAATATAACAGATGACAATGACACTACACCACCTCTTCTGTGAAACAACATATTCACCATGGTAACTTACCACAGGTAACCTTGATATGTTTGCAGATCAAATATCATGCAACAGCAAACTAGCTCTAAGGGAGCTTGTCATGACAGTGACAGCAACAGTGTGCACAGATGAAAAATTAAAAAAAGAAAGGTCAACTGCGTCTTAATGGAGTGCAATATTTTGTTGCTGTCTAACTCAGTGAGGTAACAAACTATATTCCTAAAAGTTAAATGTCAGATTTTGAAGTATTGAAGTAGTGTATAAAAGCTAGTTCATGACCTAAAATATGTAATATATTTTGTGTGTGTTTTATATATATATATATATATATATATATATATATATCTGTGTGCGTGTGTGTGCGTGTGTGTGTGTATTATATGTATAGATAAATAGACGTGTGCGCATGCACACACACAAACACACGCAAACACGCATACACATATTCTTGAATTAGAAGCTTCTTAACATGGAGGGTTAGAAGCAGATTGTGAATGCAGTCAAGTGAATCTCAAGCTTAAACTCTGTTTGAAATGTTGTGGTGGACAGGAAAGGAGAGAGAAGATTAACAGAACTCAAACAGTAAGTTTGTTGCTGGAAAAGAGGTGTAAATAGGATTAGTAAGTATGTATAAAGTCTAGAAAGTCTTTAGGGAGGGAGACAAGAGAACACAAATCTCTCTGTTCTAGTAGCTTTAAGACAAGCTGAAAGAATATATGTGAAAATGTTTGCCTATGAAAATTCCCAAGGTCAGAAAACATGGGGAGGATCAGAAATGGGGCAGACATAAGTAAAGAGTCATGTCAAACCAGAAACGCAGAAATCAGTGGTGCAGAGGGGATTAACCAAAGGAAAACGCACTTGTAACCAAGTACCAGAAAACTTACTGTAGGTTAAGTGCTTTCGTCTGATGAAGTCCTGTACTAACTTACTTGTTGTAGGACAATAGATTTTCAGAAAAATTGTATTCTTGTTCCCCTCAAGGTAAGACTTAGCAGAAGTGGGCATGGTCTGTGTGACTGACACGTCAAATGATTGTGACGTCATATGCAAATTATGCATGATTGGTTAACATGCAGATTTCCTAGTGATGTCATCCATATATTGGTTGTCGACTGACACATATGGAAATAATCTCTGCACATGTGATTTGGGAATGTAGTAGATATTAATGCAGATAAAACATCCCCACATATCAAGCAGTAACACCCTTCAATCCTTTAACTCTAACTTTGATGGGTATCTACAAATTCAACCTTGGACAAATGTGGTTTGCCCTTTGAGGGAGGGGACATAACAACATGAAGGTGAGTATTGGCAAGGAGTAAATGGTCTCTGGACTCACTTGCCTTGTACTACCTGTGATGCCCGCACCCTGGCCCAGAAATCAAGGAGCCTCAATCCTCACCACTAACACCAGTGAGGGGCGTGTCATATAAGAGGAAAGGATAACAAATACATACAGTAAAGTGCAGTTTTCCTTAAAAGCACACAGAGATCACAGTCAGTCTGGGGCTGGTCGCTCCCTCGCTCTCCAGGTCCCCAATAAGACTCCCCATTGGCAAAGCTATAGGGTCCAGATCTCAGCCTAGTGGGCAAGCTAAAACCTCCAGCACCCTCTCTACACACTTTGAGAAGAGTTTATACAACCACACAGACACTCCTGGGAAAGGCTAGCACAGGTTCTCCATCTGTGCCCCTTTTGACCCACACTATACGGTAGCACCAGCTGCCACCACCCACTAATATTTATCAGCTACTCAAAGGCCCTTAAAAGGGTATCCAATTATTACTGTGCAATATTATTATCCAATTGGTAGTACAGCCCACTGCTAAAGCTATTGGAATGGGTTTGTACAATTTTACCCAAGGCATGCAAGTACTCTAAAGAGCTTAAATTATCTCTACAAAAACAGCCACAGTTGAAAGGGTTTAAAAATATTTAATAACAAATAGTCACAACACAAGACAATACTTTTTACTACACAGTGCTCGTCAAGAGTTCAGAGATCACAGAGAAATACTTAAAATAATTCAGTAGTACAGTTCTAACAGCACAGAAAAACACGTAGTCTAATCTTTCTAATTTCTAGCTATTTCTAAGAGAAAAACACAAGTTTAAGATAAACTTACATATAGAGCAAAGGTAGTGCTGAGCTGGATGATCAAGACAAAAAATGCTTAGTGCTCTCTAATTCTCTCTGTTTTTAAAATCACATTCCTGGTTCGCATTACATCATTCTTCACACTTCACTGGGTTTCCAGGCTAACAGAAACTACATTTACATTCTTCACCTCTGAGCAGATACAAGAGCAATAAAGGATATTTATGCATGCAAATTCTGGCCATTATCTCTGGCCTTAAAACAATAGCAAGAATTATTTCATCTAGACCGGCCAGAGCCATGTTTAGATCAAAGGGTCACAACATGCTTTACTTGGTCAGTACAGTGCACTGTTGTTACATTTTTTTCATTTCCACATGTAACACTATTCTTACCATTTAAGACACAAGCCTGTGGTTTACATTAATATTTACAGATGACAGGATTATCTCCAAAATTCTATCTGGCTAGGCTGGCAGTCTTCACACTACCTATGATTCTAAGAAGCATCATTACCACCATGGCTCTTTATAATCTTGGAATTTCAAAATCATTAGTTAAATTTGTCGGACAGAGCTTAATTCCTTCAAAAACATTACTTAAATTTATTGGACAGTTCAACACTAGTTCATCTTTTTCATCAAGGAGTCCAGTTTCTCCGAACATCCGAAGACTCTCCAAGTAGGCCAGTGGTGTGTGTGTGTGTGTGTGTGTGTGTGTGTGTGTGTGTGTGTTTCCCAGACACATCGGTTTCCCTCCACATTCCAAACCCACTTTGTAGGGGAACTAGAACTAGCCCATGTATTGCAATCCTACACTTCCTTCATTTGTGAATGTAGCTTGCAATTAGGCTGTACTGACCTGCCGAATACCTGATGAATATTCATGAGGCCAGTGAGGACATCCCAATGAATATTCAATAGGTATTAATGTACGTCACCAGGTGTTGAGTGGTGGGCAGGGTTTGGGTCGGCCTTGCTACTGCACATCTGTGCAGGGTACTAGGAAAAATTATTGATATGCAGGCAGCTTCTCTCTGTGCCTAAGTTCCTTTGACGATCTGTTGGTGGAAGTGCCCCCCACCCTAAAGCACAGGTATCAGTGGTAAAAATCAGGGTGGGGAGAGGAGGCTGAAAGGGTTTTCCTACAGAAAGGCTGGACTTATTTATCCATCATGCTAAATGATTTATATACTTTAAGATAGTGTAACAGGAAAGTTGAAGGATCCAGCACCTGATGCCATTGCACTCTGAGGATCCACTGTAATACCCCCATGTATAACCTGCTACTGGTGACCTTATAAATCGACATTGCCATAAGCCCTAGCAGTTTTAGACTTAAGAGTAGAATATGCTGAACTCTGTATTTGGCAGTCAGAGTTCTCTCTAGTGGAAGAAATATATGTCAAGATTAGATAGCTTCAAACCCAAATAAAATGCAGCCACAAATCAGCAATATTCAGAACAAACAGGAGGCACACAAAGACTTCCTTCTTGTCTGAACAAGCAAATAAGGTCACTGGCAAAATCCTCTAAGTCTAACTTCAAGTCCAAATTGGCCACATCCACCATGGACAATCACAAGGCCTTCTTCACATACGTCCACAATCTCAAAGGTAACACCCAAATCTGCTCTGAACTGATGGTCAAGAACACCACATACACAAACTCCATCGATATAGCCAACCTGCTGGCAGACAGGTTCAGTGAAAACTTCACTCCCCTTGTCCTGCCCATCAGTAAACCAGGACATCCCCAGCACCTGTCCCCCTCCCCTCATCACCAGGGAGCAGGTCTTTACTGCCATCTGTAAGGCAAAAAATATAGTCTCTGGGGCTTGGCAACATCCCTGGCTGCATCCTACATGAACTCGGGCATGAACTGTCAGCTCCATTATGCACCCTATTCAACCAAAGCCTGAGCACTGGCTTAATCCCAGGTGAATGGAGGACAGCAACTGTCATCCCTGTACACAAAGGTGGAGTGTCCACTGACCCAGGCAGTTATAGGCCCATCAGCCTAACTAGCCTGATCTGCAAGGCCATGGAACACATCATGGACCTTATAAACAAGGACATTGGCAACCTCCAAACACTTGACCCCACACAATTTCGTTTTGTCAGAGGGACAGCATGCCTATTAAACTTGGTCAACTTCTTAGAAATAGTCACCAAAGCCATGGATGAGGGGAAGACAGTGCACACCCCCTACCTTGACCTAGCCAAAGCCTTCGACACTATTCCCCACTCAGGCATAATAGATAAACTCTCCCAGCTAGGTATCAACTTGTTTCTTACCAGATGGGTAGCTAACTGGCTCACTGACAGAACCCACTCAGTCAAAATAGCAGAAGCCACCTCTAATAGTAGATCTGTAATGAGTGGTGTACCCCAAGGATCGGTCTTCAGACCTCTACTGTTTGGGATATACTTTTCTGAGGTGCAAGTCAAAACCAATGGTCTGTGGCTGACGAAGTTTGCAGATGACTGCAAGCTGGGCGCTGTCTTAAATTCCCCTAGTGATGTGAAAATCCTCCAAGAGGATCTAACCCAAACTAATGACTGGTGCCAGGAGTATGATCTCAAACTGAATGCCAAGGAATGCAGCATTATCCCCTTTGTGGAAAATGGTGTCCCCACTAATTATCACATTAATAACAATGTACTAAGCATGCAAGCAGTGGTGAGGGACTTGGGCACCCAGGTTGATAGCAACCTGACTTTTGACCATCATGTTGTCTCCGTTGTATGGAAGGCTTTCTACATGGCCCACCTCATAAGTAAGGGTATTTCATCCAGGAACAAGGAGGTCATAACATCCCTGTACTCCTCCCTTATTAGACCCATTATTGATTACAATGCCCCCTTCAGCATGTACCTTGCCGAGCACATGCAGCAGCGAGAGAGACCACAGAGGTTCCTGATCAGGAAAATGCAGGGTCTCAAACACCTGTTCTATACGTATAGGCTAAAAGCCCTATCCCTCTCCTCAGTCTTGTACAGAGTGCTCAGACGTGACCTGTGTCTGGTATACACAGTCATCTCAGACCTAGCCTTGATGGAGTTGCTGCATATCCATAAGTCAAAATCCACTCAGGCAACCCGCACACAAGGCCTAACCCTGGAATGTGACATTAATTGAACTCATTGGCGGGATAGATTTGTACTCCCCTGTCTGTGGAATAGACTCCCTCTCCATGTTAAGCAGAGTACCTCTATAGCCCTCTTTAAGAGGAACCTGGACTGGATGGGAAACAGAAAATACACTCCTGGGATCCCACCTGTGTCCCTGCTGGACAAAGGAAACAGGTGCTGACTTTGTGGGAATATGGGTGAAATTCTTGGCTAGGCTTATAAGGGCCTCCGGGCCAGTAGCCTAGTATCATCCTATGAACCTATGAACCTATATCTCTCTAACAGAGATAAAGCAACTGCAACAGGAACTATAGAAAAGGGTAGGAGCAAATTACATAGGGAAAAAAAAATGGGAAAATTATGCCAAATTTGCTTGGTTACTTGCTTCATGAGTGCATTTTTCTGTGGTTAATTCCCTCTGCACCACTGATTTCTTTGTTTTGGTTGTTTAGTAGTGGTGCTTTGATGCCTTGTTTGCAGTTCTTATGTCAGATGAAAACTATAAATAAGAAAAAGTTAATAGTAAATGTGTCACTACCATCTAATTGTTTAGTTACTCAGCTGAATGTAAGGTATTCAGTAGTTCAACTGATATTCTTAAATCTTTAAGAAAACACGTAACTGAACCAGTATCTCTGCTTTACTTGTTCAGTTTAGTTTCCTAATATATTGTTTTTTCCCAGTTCCAGATAATTACTGACTAGTCTGCCTGCAAAGAGGTATTTCACACATCATTAGTGAAAGTATTGAAAAGGAAATATGCATTCAGTTAAAATACTGCGCTAACTATTTCTTGGTGAGTAGGGCACAGACAACTAAGAGTCATTTCTGAATGATACGTTTCTATCAACAAAAAAGTTGTCTGTCTATGTCTACACAATGCAACATATAATCACCCCTGTTTGAATGATATAGTGAAAAAATGGCAAATTTATAGTATGATTCAAATGTGATGAATCTGTTACAACCTTAGGCATAAAGAGGGGATTAATTCTCATGTACACCTTGTCTTTATGAAATACCAGAAAAGGAGGATGAACTGATAATGCTTGCAATTATGTAATCCTTCTAGCTGATGTCACAACTATCAAAGCAAGAAATCAATCTCAGTTGCTGGTTCAAATGGAGCCTTGATCAGATTTTTTTCCAGTACAAAATAAGTGTCACATAGGAGAACTGGGTATTTCAATGAAAGGCAAGGAAGGATGGTCGCCTGGGTTTTAGGAGTTAGTTTTGCAAATTTTAAGAGAAGCAAGAGGTGACAAATCTGTCATGGGAGAAAAATTAGAAATAGCCACTTAATATTTCTTTAACCCAAAAGTAGCTAAGCTTAAGTAAAAAATGTTAGCTAGGTACTCTAGAACTGAAGGGACAAGAATGCTTGCAAAGCTAGTAGGACTGCTACCATTTCCAGCATATGGTGATATGCAGTCCGCTTCTCTCTCTGCCTAAGTTCCTTTGATGGTCTGTTGGTGGAAATGCCCCCCCCCCCACCCTAAAACACAGGTATCAGTGCTAACCGTCACAGTGGGGAAAGGAGGCTGGAAGGGTTTTCCTACAGAAAGGATGTTGTTATTTATCCATCATGCTAAATGATTCATATACTTTTAGACATTTTGACAGGAAAGTTGAAGGATCCAGCATCCAATGCCATTGCACTCTGAGGATCCACTGTAATACCGCCATGTATAAACTGCCACTGGCGACCTTATAAATCGACATTGCCATAAGCCCTAGCAGTTTCAGACTTAAGAACAGAATATGTTGAACTAATGTGGAAGAAATACATGTCAAGAGTATATAGCTCTCTCTGTCTCTAACAGAGATAAAACAACTGGAACTAGGATCTTTAGAAAAGGGTAGGAGCAAATTACATAGGGATAAAATGGGAAATGTGGGATCAATACATGCACAAAAGAACCAAAGTTTAAATGATTTCAGGATCTGAATGAGCTATGTAATAGTTGACTGACAATGACTGGATACATTAGAAGTGATAAATAATGTTTTCCAGCTACAGTTGTGTTGGCACGGTTTGTAATGTATAATGTTTGCAATTGAGACTGTATTGCTATGGTTTATTTTCATTTATATAAATGTAATATTGTCTATGTCATACATGATGAATTTAATAAAGATGTTTCTTGTTAAAAAAAAAAGACTGGATATCTCTCATGCATTCAGTGAATGCAATGGACTGCATGGGCATTAGCGAGGACTTGACAGTATTATCCATTATCTGTAGTCACTGGAAGAGAACTAAAAGATAATCCCTTGCTGCTATTGTTCCAGTGTTGGAAATACCATGACCCAATTGTCCAGGTTCAGAAAGTTACTGGTCCCATGCACACTGAGGTGCTATGCAAACACTGCCATACAGTCTAGTGCTTACATCTGAGGGATGGCCACCTGGCCAATCAGATCAAGCATTTAGAATTAAAGGCAGTCACTCTACAAGTGGATTCTCTACTAGAAATAGCAGGTGTTGTTGAAGAGTGGGAGAGTGGCCTAATGATTAAGGTGTTTGCCTTGCAAGCACAAGGTGCAGAGTTTGAGTCTCACAAGAGACATTTGGCTAGGCTTAAAATGCCTCACAATGGCAGTTAGCTTAGTATGAACTTATGAAGCTTTTTCTTACAACCAGGGTCTTTACTATTATTTTCTGTGCAATCTTTGTAAAGACATGGGCAATATAGCTTTTTAGTTTATTTACTTTTTGACTTCTTGATGATCTAGTGCTTATGTCTGACGGATAGCTGTCTGGTCAATCACATCTAACACTTGCGTTTAAAGTTGGTTGCTCTACAAGTGGACATGAATGAGCAAATGCCCATCATCAAGTCACTGCTGTCTGCCTGGGATCTTATATATCTACTATCTAGTAAAATTATTTTTTTACTAGTTTTACAGCTTTTAGTTTGTGATCCAAGAAACTTTGTATTTGCAATGACTGAAATATTACAAGGACATAGTATTACTCCAAGGTAGTGTTATATAAAGACAGGCATAGTAAGCTGTGATTATTAATTTCTTTACAGTAATTTTATCCTTTAATTAAGTCTATTATTTTTAGTCAGTTGAGTCTTACATTTGAGTAAACTATGATATTATTAAGGGAAGATTAAAAATCTTATTATAGTTTTTTTCTATGTCAGGAATAATGTATTACATTTATTTCACCAAAAAGGTGTAATTTGCAATAAAACAAGTTTATTTATTAATTTAGTAATTTAAAATGTAATCTGATGTTTCCATTTACACTTTTCCTCTGGTATCACAGCTATTTAGTGCAATATTAACTAGATGTGGAATCAATAAATAGTCATGCATCAGTGGATTTACTGAATTATAAGTTCCTTGGCACCATTGTTAGTTTGTCATGTTTTTTATAAAGAAAAAGTAATAATGAGAACACTATTAAATGTAACAATTGTGTTAAATTAGAAACACTTTGTGAAATATTTGAAGCTAAAAAAATATTGGTTGAAATTTGTCACTATAACTATGCTATTTAATTTTTTACCTTTCTCTCCTTTACTGATTCATGGAAAGAGGATGATTGTCATAAAAAAACAATATAAACAATGTAAATTTAAAGTGCGTTCTGACTACTCAGTCCTCATTGGAAGTAGAAAATTATTCCAATGTGAATCACACTGAAAGTTAAACTAAAAATAATAAAATAAATCATTATGCCAATACCAGTAGGCAATGAAATAAAGTTAGTTGGAAAAAAAACACTAGGAAAAACCCAGAAGACTAGGTCAACACGACTAGACATATTAACACAAGACTGTGAGCGAACAGTATTGGAAGATAACTATAATAGATAATGTTCTTGAAAAGTCAATTAGTAGTTTTGCACAGGAAAAGTGCATTGGAGACTCGAGTACAGATTCTTTTGATATTAATCATGATACACTTTTAGCAAAACAGGATTTACTTCCTATTCTTAATAAAGGTACAAGGTCAGATAATTTGAGGGAAAGCCCTAATGAGAATCAAGACTCTAACATTCAACCCCCCAACCCCCCACAACACTTTATCTCCATGTGATAGTAGCTACCAAAAATTAAAGAGGCAAAGCCTCTTAGCCTATAAAGCTAGCTACGAAAATAGAATTGCAACAGATAGTAAAGACAACCACAAGGCCTTCTGTAGTTATGTAAAGAATCTCCATGGCAATACCCAGATTTGCTCTGAGTTACTGCACAATGGTACCTCCTATACTGAGCCAAAAGATATTGCCAATATACTGACCGACAGATTCAGACCCCCACCCCAAAGGACCAGTCACAATATCAGTAGATTGCCAGGCACGTAGTATTATTGCTGAACAGGCTAAAACAGCACTGTCCAAGGTCAATACAGCTTCTATGGGACCTGGCAATATCCCTGGCTGTGTTCTACATGAACTACAGAGTGAACTGGCACCTCACCTGTGTGCCCTGCTCAATCACAGCCTCACCTTAGGCTTTGTCCTTACCGAATGGCGCACTGCTACAGTCATCCCTTTCTACAAAGGAGAAGCGACTACAGACCCTGGGAACTATCGCCCCATTAGCCTGATGAGTCCAATAAGCAAAGCTATGGAACGCATCATTATGGACCTAATAAACAAGGATATAGGGAATCTTCAAACTCTGGATCCCACACAGTTTGGTTTTGTGAAGGGTAGATCATGCCTGCTCAACTTGGTCAACTTCTCTGAGTCAGTTACCAGAGCTGTGGATGAAGACAAGGTGGTTCATACAGCCTACCTTGATCTGGCCAAGGCTTTTGATACTATTCCCCACTCAGGAATAATAGAAAAACTCATTAAGCTAGGCATCAGCCCCTATATCGCTAGCTGGGTTGCAAAGTGGCTCACAGGTAGAACCCACACTGTGAAAGTAGCTGACTCCAAGTCAGACTGCTGACCAGTCATGAGTGGTGTCTACAGTGTTCAGTCCTGGGTCCTCTCCTGTTTGGTATCTACTTCTCTGAAGTCCAGGCCTACAAGAAGGAACTCTGGCTGACAAAGTCTGCAGATGATTGCAAGTTGGGAGCTATTATTAACTCCCCAAGTGATGTTGACATCCTACAGAAAGGTCTCACTGAGACCAACGACTGGTGTCACAACCATGGCCTTAAGCTCAATGCCAAAAAATTTGTCATCATCCCCTTTGAGAAAAACTCGGTTCCATGAATTACCACATCGATGGTAGTCCGCTGAACACCGAAGGCATTATAAGAGATCTGGGAACACAGGTTGACAGCAACCTCTCTTTTGACCACCACATTGCCACTGTGGTCAGAAAGCCCTTCTGTATGGCACATCTCATTACTAATGGTTTTGTATCAAGGAAAAAAGAGGTCATTGTCTCCCTCTCCTCTTCCCTCATTAGGCCAGTCATTGAGTACAATGCTCCACTTGGCATGTACCTCCCTAAACACCTGCAACAACTGTAGAGGCCACAAAAGTACCTCACAAAAAGGATCCTAAGCCTTAAACATTTGTCCTATATGGACAGACTTAAACCCCAACTATTCTCTGTCTCATATCGCCTACTTAGAGGCAATCTCTGCTTGACTTACAAAGCCATATCTGATCCAGCTCTGTTAGAAACGCTAGATTTAAAGAAATCCCAATCCCTCCACACCACACGCTCCACAGACCTCAACCTCATTACCACAGTCAACAAAACATGCTGGAGGGACAGGTTCATAACCCAGAGACTGCCCATGCTACGGAACAGACTTCCCATACATGTCAAGCACAGCACCTCACTAGCCCTCTTCAAGAGAAATCTTGATGAGTGGATGGGGAAATAGAAAATTCAACTTAGGGATCACGCCAGTGGCTTTACTCGACAGAGGCACTGGGAACTAAGGTCAGGTGTCATGATGCCAAGGTAGTCCTATGGGCTAGGCTCGTAAAGGCTCCAGGGCCATTAGCCTAGTACACACCTATGAACCTATGAACCAAAGGCAGCAGAGTAACTAATTCATCAAAAAGAAATTGAAAAGGAGAGCTCTGGGAGGGCAGGTAAGTTTTTCCCTGTACATGTACTGTTTGCTTGTACATGAAAAGGAAGATACACTGAAAAAGGTTGTAGAGAATGATTTACCTTTCCATATCACTTTTACCAGAAAGCATACTGTAAATGGTTCAAATGGATGTAATAATGAATCTTTACTAATTATGAATAAATCACATGTCCAGCCAAATCCTTTAACACCTTCACTGATTTTTTTCACTTAAGACATAGACAAGCACACATTTTAAGTAAATGACTACAAACCATGTTAATATGTTCATAGTTACAAAATCATACATCGCATATATTTTTAGATACAATTATCAATAATCCAACATTACATAAATCAATCAATTGGTCCCACTTCCAGTTTTTTATCTCTACTACAATATTCACTACTTCAAATACAGTTGGTTTAGACTTTGATTTCCATTTTTCTAGTAATTGCTTTTTGGAAGCTACCAAAATTAAACTTACTATGTCTACACAATTCAGATCCCGTATCCCAGCTCATAAAATCATTTCTTTCGTTACACCGATTTGCTCACCCAATATATCTGACATAGTACTCTGTAAGGAATTTTTAAAGTCTGCAAACTCATTACACTCCCAAACATATGTTCCCACTTACGTCTTTCTTCCTCATCACACCTCCAACATTTGCTAACTACCTGAGGAAAAATTCTTTGGAGTCAGCTTGGAGTATAAAAATAACTATGCAAAAACTTCCAAGCAAAATTACTAAATCTTCTATATCCGGTCAAATCCTATTAATAAACAAATAGACAGCATTTTAATTTTGTCATATCTGATGTACAAACCTCTTAGGAGAATGCTAAAGGAAACAGACAAATTCAAGATAACAGTATCTCCCTTGCCTAATCTAAAACTAAAGAGATGCTCCGGAGTTATTATACAGACTATTTATTAATGGTTATAGCTTTGAGTTTGCTTTAATTCATTGAAGTGTAAATGCTCTGGATTCTACTCCACTGAATCACATGAAGAAATAAGTGATGCAAATTCTTGAATTACTGGAGACCAGAAAGGTCTATGTAATGTTTTGTGTAATATTACCTTCACTGAAATTGGATGATTACTGTCATACTAAAGCTTAAATGTTTAAT